>NC_133468.1:15670000-15835000 GCF_048565385.1 Saimiri boliviensis
GTAGGTTTCTTTGTAACAGGTTCAGTTTTAATCTAGTGACAAAAGGATATTTTTAAAAGTGCCACTGGAGCAATACCACTTTTTGTCTTTTAGCATATTGTGTCAATTATATTATATAGTATATATTATAGAGCATATATATTATATTGTATATATTTATTACTTATGTTATACATTTAGAAACAGAAATAGCTTGAGAATTTGAATTAAGCACCTCAAACTGCTACCGATTATTAATAAATATGTTTGCCAAATAGGATAAAAGAGTGCATTATTTGATGAGACACTGGTACAAAGCAGCAGATATAACCACAGGATTTTGAAAATGTCCAAGCTACAAATGATTTACCTGAGTATGAGAGGAAATCAAGGGTTTTTTTTGCTTTGTTTTTTCGAGACAGGGTTTTGCACTGTTTCCCAAGCTGGAGTGCAGAGGTGTGATCTCCGCTCACCGCAACCTCCACCTCCAAGGTTCAAGCAATTCTCATGCCTCAGCCTCCTGAGTACCTGGTATTACAGGCTTGTGCCACCATGCCCAGTAATTTTTGTGTTTTTTGTAAAGATGAGGTTTTACCACTTTGGCCAGGGTCATCTCAATTCCTGGCCTCGAGCAATCCACCCACCTCGGCCTCCCAAAGTGCTGGGATTACAGGTGAACCATTGCACCCAGCCTCACCCTTACTACTTTGATTCTGTAGTAATATTCAGTAGACAGAATCCTGCTCCCTGTTCTGCAGACTTGGAAGGTGGTCTGGTGACTCCTGTCCTATTCCACGGTAACAACATTTCTGGCAAGGTCAGCTCCACCTCCTGTTCTTTCACCATTTCAGCCTCCTTGTGGCATCTAAGAGGCTTTCAGTGGGTCAAATCCTAAAAATAAATAACTTATCAAGGACTGACCAGCACCCAGTTAATGACAAAAATGAGAATGGCAGAGGATAAGTAATTGGGATTTGGGCAGTAATAGCTTACTTTTGTACTTAATCCTAGAGGAACATGCTAATCAGAACCCTGACCCACTGTAGAAGCTATGCTTGCTTGATCTGTGTGGTCTTGTAGTAAAATTCCAGCAACGTTGAATTCCCAACTAGCTAATTAAGAATGGTGGCTGTTCCGGTGAGAGGGGAGAGAAATGTTATAGCCAATACAATGAAAGCATTATTTGGCATCATTGATGTACTTTTCTGCTCCTTAAACAGGTGGTAAGATATTGATATATAAGCAGCTATAGTAAACCATAGTTTGTAAATAGAAAGATGTCCCCCCCAAATTTAAATTTATCCAGTCAACTTTAGTGAATAGTTACAGAAACCAGGTTTTTCTACCCAATTACCTCTTCTGAATGATAAGTCACTAGTTTGGATTTTACTGCTCAAATTTGCCCTTGCATAGCATTAGCAGAGGTGCCAACAATTAGAGAAACAGTTCACATCAGGTAGCTAGGAAAAAGACAGGGGAGTCAAGGAAGAAATCTGGATAATCCCCATGCTGGAAATTCAAACCCTGGATAATCAGGACCTAATTCTATAGGCAATTATGATTCTGTCCAGTTAAGAGAAATTTGTAATCCATTCAGTTTCAAGCCTATAAAGGCACATTTCTCAAAAACTTGTATTTTGGCCTCCGATGGCTTAAAAAGTTCTCCTTACTCGATTGTCTCCAATTACAGAAATCCTTCCCAAGTACAAGGCTGCAGAAGTATATTAAACCTGCAGGATATCATGTAGCTGGCTGTTTTACAGAGCTTTACAGCACACGCAATTGCGATGCATGATGTAATATGACTGAAGCAATTCACCACAATCTGATGCTGCTTATTCAGGTCACAGGTGTTGTCTTACGTATAGGAGCAGAGAGGTAAACTGTCTTTGACTAGCAGGCTCGGACTAGTAAGCAAAGGGAGGTACAGATAAATTTATACTAACTTTAAGAAATCCCCCGACTCACACACACAAAGGTTAGGGCTACTGTGGATTTCAGCAAATCTCTGGCTTGCCTAGCAACAATAAAGGAACTTCGGTGACCACAGATCTGTGAGTCAGGATGAGGCTTGGCTACAACTGTCAGAAGAACTGAAGTCAATGATGAGAAGGCACCTCAGGGGTGGGGTGCAACTTTGAATCTGCATCAAAATGTGGTTGGTGCCTAACAAATAACAGATAATAATGATTGTAAATTTCCATTATACTAAGACACATAACTCCAGTGAAAATAAAAATGTGTATGTTATGGTTTTGTGAGTGCTGATTTTTGCAGGGTTTTTAGAACCGTCTGCAAACACACAGCAGCAAAACAGTCAAATGAGGCAGGCTGGAGGAAACAGAAAAGAAAAACCACCTACATTCAAGGTACAAGACAATAATTTCTAAGCCTTTGGGATCTATTTTTTCCCTTGCATTGTAATGCAGTCAAGTGTATGAGTGATGCCTTTTGTGTTTGATAATGTCAAGTGTGAATGTCATGGGCAGCCCCCCATCTGACAGTATTAAAATGGTGGGAAGATGAAAAGCTTGGAAAAGTAAATGGAACAAATTAAATTAAAGTGGTTGGAGGACAAGGAAAGTCACTCATCTGTAGTTTGGTTTTGAGGTGATGTTGGTGACCGTGTCCACTTGAATAGGCTGGTAAAATCAGTGTTACTGAGGAAAAGTATGACACTCTACTTACTTAATTGTACTAATAATTATTTTTGCTCCTTCTCATTGTGAAGTCTGTTGAAAAGAAAACAGCATATATCCTCACATATACACTTTCATTGTACAGTTAGTCTCCACAGCTAATACAAATAGTCAGACAAATACACTAGATGTCAAAGAGTTCAAGGTAAGTCAGTCAAGGTTTATAGAAAGTAACTGACAACACGGGCAATTCAGAGAGGCAATTAATTCTAATAAATAAAGTATATAACTTTTTAGAGAGATGAAAACCCTCAAAGATCATAAAAATCCATTGTAATCAATGTCAAGAAACCAGAGATGAACATAAAACTAATTGATTATACAGTAATAGCATGGAGAGAACATCACACCTTCTAAACCATGGGTCTTATCTCCGATGAATGGTGAAGGTTTTTCTTATGAAAACATGAAAACAAATGCATATACACAAAATCCCTATCTAATGAGGCCATGACATCTGCAGTACAAACAAGAAATTGCAATAATTATAATAGGAAGGTGTTTCCTTACTGCTGAAGTCTAGGCTAATGCAACAGATTATTCACGGGCTTCCAGCCTCTAGACTAGGAGTTCTCAACAGTATTGCTACAAGGGAAAGATATAGACTACTGGTAGCTGTACCTCCGTAAGGCTGCAGTTTAACAGAAGAGTGGGTGCCCTGTAGATAGATGTTTCAGAATCTCTGGGAAGGGTGCGTTGTGTGGTGGAACCTGCTCTTCCAGTACTTCCCCGTTCACAGCCAGAGCCTGAACTCCTCTAAAAGTTGCCAGATCACCTCTCTCCAGTGGCTATCAAATACCTTGGCTTGCCATTCAAGACTCTCCATCATACTAGCATCAGTCATTCTTTTTTGGCATGCATGCCCTGTGCCCACACTGATTTTGCTGACGGGAATTATTTTGTGTTTTCATATTCTACTCCTAATTCAAAGACACGCTCCTCAGGATCCTCTCAACTTGGAGTGAACTTTTCTCCCCTTCTCTCCTAAGGGAGGCAGTTAAGACCTGGCACTTTTAGTCCAGGAGGCTGTTTGGCTCCTATTTTGTATCTTCATCAGGTTCTCAGTGAGTGGAGAGATACCTCTTGTTGTCGTTAGGGGTGCGATTTGGCACACTTAATTCATGGTACTTTGGATATAGTCAGTGCTTGATAGCTACTATTAAAAAAAAGAGAACAAGAGACAAACAGCAAATAAACTTTACTAGAAAGTAACATCTCCCACCAAGTTGTAAAGCTTTCCTTATTTAAAGACAGAAGAAAAAAAAAAAACACCACTATGGGTCAAGTACAAAAAAATGTATTTGAATCAAATAAAAATAAAAAAAATCTGGAGAACGTCCTTATCCCAGTGGACTTACAGTGCTAATTACAAAATAGAAGTAGCTGACACTTACGCCTTCTAAATATAAACCTTTTCGTCCCAGAGAAGAGAAATGAATGGGTGTTAAATCAAAACATCCTATGGAGCATTTCACACCTCAGGAATGAAAACTGACAAAGAAGCGATTCTATGCCAAAGAAGAATCCACCAGCAAAGAACCAGGTCTGCTTAAGGTAAGAAAAACAAAAGCTCTCCACCATAGGTTACTCCCTTGTCCTGTCTGCAAGTGCTTTTGTAATACTCATCGCCCCCTCTCATTGGAAAAAACATATACGCTTCTCTTTCACTATTGAAATCAGTTAATTGATCATTTCCAAAAATAAATACTACCATAGATAGAGGTCACTGGTCCTGAAATTGCATCAGTTCATGTCTGGGTACTAGATTCCTGGGCTCCTCTGGGATGTCTTTGTCATTTTATCACAGTGATTACAAGCAGAGTAGTTCCAGCGTGGGTGCCCTCAGTTTCTAGCGCTTATGTTTGCTCTCTGCATTCCTATTTTCTCCATCAAGCCTTATAGCTTTTGCTTTGGAAATCTGGCATTTAATATCCAATGTTAATTACATTTCCTATTCTGAGGAAAATCCTATTGGGCTAATTTTTCAAAATCATATAATGAAAGAACTTCAGTGACAAATCATGTAAGTTTTCGATTGTTTTTTACGGGTAGATCTATTAAGCACTTAATATTCAGTGGGAAAACAGTCTCAGAGCAATGAAATTCTATTACTTTAGAGGTTGCATGCTTTTAATTTCTTAATATTTCATTACATGTTGGCAACTGGTGCATATTTTTATAATGCGTTTGATCATTACTCTTCTCAGGGTATTCTATTTCAGTTCTTCCTCTGACATCATATTTGCATGTTAAAGGGTTTTAGCATTCAGGGATGAAATGTTCTGAATAGTAATGTGCAGTTAAGTTGATTTTTTAAAAACGGAAAACAGCAAACAGACATTATATATAGGGACTAAAGAGAACAATCTCATAATTTTAAAATCGAACTCAAGTTTTAATAGCTTTCTATAGAACATCATAAACGGTAATGATTCAATATAATTCATTAATTAGCAAATTATGCAAAATGCTATCCGCAGAGTTTGGGGAGAAGGATCTTTTTCCTTGGCTTTTATAAGTCTACTGCATTTCTTTTTTTCCTGTAAAAAAAAAAAATGGTCTTTTCTTTGCTCTCCAGCAACATCTACTGGAAAATTCAGAAAAATGCTATTTGTATGAATCAAATAGTTTGAGTAAGGACAGTTTTGATTAGCATCTGCCTAAAAAGTGCATGCTGAACTACAATCCAGTTTACAATGAAATTATTTCTGCTTACTTTAGTTCTATTTTGTTCTCTAAGAAAAGGATAGTTATTTGGTGACGCAAATAGCCAAGCTGCAACTTCAAATTTATCATCACCTCACTTGGAAGAAGTCATTTTCATAAATAAAAGTAAAGCACATATGATACAGACAACATATTTCTTTTGGCCAATCTTTTCAACGCTTGCCACATCTTTAGGAAATAATCACCATTATCAGCAGCAGAATAACAGCCTTCAATAGTTAGGTATAACTAGAGTCAGAGAAAATATTTCATGCAAGAAAAAACGATGTAAAAAAAAAACGAGTTTGAATTTGAGAAAAGCTACTTCAAGATTCTGCAAAGTTTCTTAAGTTGAAAAAAAAATTACATGTGATGATTTTAAAACTCACTGTGCTACCACCAGCACGGTTACATCAAATGTTCGACAGCAATGTCTTTTTCCCTTGTCCACATCCTTCCTTATTTTTTTAACCATGAGGAGAAATTAAGTTTCCCCGCACCTGTAACAGGGGCTTCCCAGGGAACTTCCACTGGAGATTATCTCTGGATGATGAAGTATGATCAGACCCATAGTCCATTTGGTCTTTACTCCCCACTACTCAGCAGTTTCTGATGTCCTCATAAAATTGGATTCACAGGCTGCACCCACAAGATGCCTTTAGATGGTCTGGCAAACACGAGATACGCCAGGGTATGATATTGAGGAGCAAGTCCGGTTGGGAAACTTGGAAGAAAAAAATCTTATCCCCAAACATATACATAAAATATCCTCCTATCCGTGGCCGCTGAAATCAACAACGCCATAGCATAGCAGTTCTTTCTCAGACCAAACCTAGTACAGGCACTGAAGTCACCCTTGTCTGTATCATTCCAGAGGAGCATTTTTAAAACAGAACTTTGTACTTTCAATATTCAGATTTTCTCATAAAAACATTTTAAAATGAATTGAAACATTCTATGCTATCTTTTAGGTAAAATCCTAGATATCATCTGAATTTCTGTTATCCTTAATTAGAAACTTGGCTGACTAGAGGTGGGTTTTTTTTTTTTTCTTTTTTGCTTTCTCAAATCTCAGTTTATTCATGTCAGCAATAAATTTTAGCAGCAGAAGCAATGAACACAGAATCAGCAAAGACTGAGGTTAAAAACAAATAATCAAAACTTTAAAACAACAGAAGTAGCAACAGAAATCAAGTACGGGGGATTAGCGTGTATTGCATTATGTTTGTTCAATGTTAAAATAGATATGAACCTTTTCAGCTTCACCCCAAAGCTCTTTAAAGGAGAAATGCCATTAAATATAATCCACAACTCTCATTCACAGCACACAAAAGGGACATATTCCTAAAAGCTATCCACAGCGAAAATCCATATGTATTCCACATTTAGGATCCTGATGCAAAGTTCCGACTTGAGGCTGGTAATCAGCCCCTCCATTATTGAACCGCTTAGAATCCAAAAAGGTTTATCCAACAGCACCACCAGAGTTAACTCCCATTTCAAACTGTCATAATTCAGTTATCCTAATTATTTATCGGATCCCTTTCTACAACATGCCCTAACCTGATGTTTTAACTTCATATTTCATTTGGGACAATACTCAATCTCCATTTATGAAACATCAACCTGACACAGGTTAAGGAGATAGAAGAAGCGCTTCACCCACAAGATCCAAGCCAAACAAACCCCGGCAGCTCGACTCAAACTCTACCCTTGCTTAAACCTCCGGTGAAAAATTATTATAACACATCAGAAGTTCAGTTAGAAGAAAAATTTCAAATGCCAGCTGTCTCCCAGGGTTTAAGTCCCGGAGTTCAAAAGCAGTATCAATTGGATTATTTCTCTTTCCGTTAGCTGTTTAGAATTTAACGTAATGCAAAGTGCTATTCTGATCAAAATCATCTTTCTCATCTCTCTCCTTAAATAAAACGGAGAAGAAATCATTCAGTATAAATGCATTTACTATACAAATCTATTTTCAATTGAATTTGCTGCATGCTCTAATTCATCAAAATTAATACAGGTACTTTCTATGTTAAACAAAAGGAAGCCGACTGAAAAATCGGCTTCTGCTGCGGATGCCTATCTCAATTACAAAACGGTGAAAACAGAGATTTAACTAAGCCACTCGGTCAAACCCTCCGGTCGGCGCTTACCTGCCTCAGCTGAAGGCTTCCTTCCCTTGTTAGCAGCGTGCAGCATCTCTAGCTCGCTCCAATCCTCACCACCGGTCTCAAATTACACTGCTAAGTCCACCCCCCCGCCTTTTTTTTCCCTTCTTCTTCTTCTTCTTCTTCTTTTTTTTTTTTTTTTTTTTTTTCCAGCAAGAAAATGCTTATTGAAAGTGATTAGTTTTTGTTGTCCCTTTTAAGTCCCTCCTGCGGGAAGGAACAGGGGAGCAATGTGACGCCACCTTTTAATCTTTTGTAAGAGTGAAAAGGCAGAAAAGGAACGCTCGATCAAACTGAGCTGCACACATGCCTAAAACTCGCAGGAGAGGCTGCTGCTGCCTGGCGAAAGCACCGCTAGGCTTGAGTGTAAGAACAGAGAAGAGAGGAGAGTCAATGAATTGTGACAACGTATGTGCATCAAAGGCAGGAGGAGAGAGAGAACAATGAGCGAGGGAAAGGCAGCGAGGAGAGAGGGATAGAAGCAGACAGAGAGAGAGGGAGAGAGAGAGAGAGAGACAGAGAACATCAAGAAAAGATAGAGCGGGTTTCAGGCAAAGGATTCTCAGAATAAAGCCACAGTGCAGTGTCTGGCAGCTTCTGTTTTTATCTCAGTGAGCATGATACACTGCCTCTCTCATTTAGAAACACATTCGTGTATCTTCCAGGTTTGAAAACTGAGATAATCGCAGTGTGTCCCTGGTTTTGTCTGATTGGCATTTAACTGTGTGGTGTACCTGTGATTTTTTAGGATGCGTTTATGTGCAATTTATTTCGCATATTTATTTATGTAGGCAAAAATGAAAGCTGCTAATTTCTACGGCAATTTGCAATGTAGTTTTACTGGCAGATGGAACTCTACTTATCATAACTGCTGACAAACTGCCATGGGTAAACAAAGGAAGAAACAAATGCTTCGAGGTCTTCATCATTGTCTTAAAGAAAAGAAAAAAGAGCCCACACCAAAATATTAGCACTTGCAAAACCTGTGTTTCCTAGTTCAAGCTTCCAAGGTGTTTCTCTCCATTAGTTTTCATTAATAAAGGCAAAATGGAAGGCATGGTGTCTGAAGGAAAGGTACTGGGAAGGAAGCTATTAGGAAAGTGAAAACCCTAAATTCTTTCTGGTTTCCCTCCAAATGTGACAACAGGATTGCTTTCGTGAGTCCTGGAACAGAGTTTTTGAGTCACTATTGCTACAGACTTTTGCTGCATCCTTCTCCCTTCCTGTACCATTTTAAAAGTAGGTTCCATTTTTAACACAAAGTCGAAAAGAGATGATTTCCCAATTCAAATTGTTTCAAATGGTGTGTCGCCAGCTTTGTTCCATTTCTACTCAACTCTTGCCACATGAGGGCTTGGATTACACAGTTAAATTCCCTAAGTGACCTCTTTTATAAGAATGTAAATTGCTGGTTCCAAGGTCAAGTATTTGGTATAAGTTATTGGTGAAAATGACTGCTTGCCTTTCATGGCAAGCTGAGCTAAAGCAGTAGTAAGTGAACAGGAAGAGGAGATGCCCAAGCTTTTGACTGACCATCTCTTTGAAATTAATCAATTCCAATATCTGAAAGTAAATTCTATGTGCCCTCCTTATAAAAAATATCATTTTAGAAACATAAAAAATAGAAAAACCAAAATACACAACCATTTCATTGCAACTTTCTTACGTCCCAATAACGTATCTTTGGACCCTAGGCATCTTGTAATTTGGAACTCCTATGCAAGCCACCAGATATAGAAGGAGAATTGGTCCAAGAAGAATAACACTCTCTTCCCCCACACTGGCCACACTGCTGTACCCAAAGAGGGATTGCTTAATCTTGTTACACTCAAAGTGTCATACTTTCCATGGTTTGCCAATAGGAGGGTATGTTTTTCCCTTGGACCCAAATAAAGAAATAATCCCCACCTCCACCCCAATGTGCTCAGGATGAAACTCTACTTATCATTAAGGCAGAGCAGAGAATGGAGAACACACAGGGGCTGAACAGAAGGCAGCTGGCCAGAGAACACAGAGTGCTCAGATGTAGAAGGGAAAGGAAGCTGCAAGGCCCAGCTAGCAGGGAGGGAAGTGGTGACTGGTAAATCCGGAATTCTCTGCAGACATTTTGCAGAGTGTATTGGTAGCAGCCTCCTTTAAATGGCATTATTGATACAGGTTCTATTGTTAAAATTTACTTTATACAAGGGAATAAGTGGACTGAGAATTTTCTGCCAATAAAAATAAGGATACAAGGATGCAACTATTTCAGCGCAATAAAAACAGGGGAGGGGGCCCAAGGTTTATTGAACAGGATCGGCAAAGCATCGTCAGTGAAAGACAAAAAGAAATCAAGACAGACCAAAAGAGAGATTTTTTTAAAGCTATAAATGGCTATCAGTGTTGCTGCTTATTTTTACCGCCTTCTTAGTGAGGAGGTGGGTACCCTGAGTGGATACTATTTGTAGTGGAGTGGATATATATCATATCAAGATGTAAGATATCTTGACTGGGGTGGGGGACTAGCTGATTATACTGGGGTGACCAAGTTATATTAATATTTCTTACTGCAATGTGACTTTTACATAACTTATTTCTTTGTGGGAGAGCTTTATATTCACATGATTGTATTGCAGCCTATGATACGGTAATTAAGTGCTCAGTTTTTGGAACCAGGTTACCCTGCCTAGGATTGAATCCCAGCTCCACTACCTAGCTGCTGTGTGACCTTGACTGAGTTAGCTGGCCACACTATGGGGCTGTGTCCTCGTCTTAAGATGGGTGGAAGGCTGCCTGCCTCATGGGTTGTCATTAAGAATAAATAATGCCTGTGCAGCAGTGAGTTCTGCTCCCAACACACAGCAAATACATTCATAAATGTTAACTTCTATTGTTAGGAAACCCAATCAACAGCTTTTTAAAGTTTTAAAAATGGATAACATGGGCAATATTTCATCACCTCAAAATGGATGACTCATAAAGACTCCTTTCCACTCTGACCTTCTTTACAAGCTCCACTTCTTCAAACTCCCCTCTGGGTTTTTCCACTTGGATAAGATGCTTAAAACAATGAGTTCTACAACCCAACTCAAGAACTCACCCTCAAAGCAAGCCCTCTCTCCAAATCTCACCAGTATAAAAATGGAAAATCCTTTGAGCCATTTAGGGCTCAGTTCTTCCCCCTACCTCCACCCACCCCCACTGCCACAATCATTCAATTACCAATAACTTAAATACCATCCCCATATCTCTTCAAGTTACTGTTTCCAGACCTCTGATACTTCTTGATTTGTGTACTTTTGCCTGGACTGTTGCAGTAATTTTTAATGCAGCACTTCTTTAGGCTTTTTTTTTTTTTTCCAGTGCTGAAACACAGAGAGGGTGGTGAAATGCAGCATCCATTCCAGGGGGCATTCCTAGGGTTCTGGCAAGGACTGCACCAGAGATAATAATATCGCCTTTCCCCTTCTCAGGAATGCACTTGGAATCTGAGTGAAGGAGAATGACATTATTCTATGTACGACCTTGAGTCTGCCCTAATGTATAAACCAGCTAATCTGGCAAACTAATACTTTAATATTACCATCTTGTTCATTGTGACACTTCTCCCAACTGTCGTGACACAGCTACTGAAAACAGCCATTTTAAAAGGTTGTTTTTTTTTTTTTTTTGTCTCCAATTCATCCTTCTCAAGCCAGAATAACCTTCTTAAAATGCCACTCTGAATGACATCCATTCCCAATAGTTATTGATTGGTCAATTGAAAGTCTGTTTTATTTCATCATCTTATGTATCGGCTTGCGAATCATCTGAGGTTCACAATTCCTTAGGGAATAAAGTGCAGATTTGTTTGCCTCATATTCAATCGCCTCTGCGGTTTGACACCAACCTATCTATGTAAACACTGGTTCTACCCCTACTGCTCAAGAGCTTACTGTACACCCAGCCTGATGCATATGCATCCCTTTCAGAGCCTCAAGTACATTATTCATTCTCTTTAGGATGTCCTCTTCTCCTTCATATCAACCTATTTAATTCCAATCATTTTATCAGAGACCAGGACAGGTTACATGTCCTACACAAGGTTATCCTTGACCTTCCTGGTTTGCAGTGCTGAAATGGTGCTAATTTCCATAGCTATCGCAGTGCTCTGGGATGTATCATAATTAGGAGCTTGGCTTGGGGTTAGTACTAGGTACAAATCCCCACCCTGAAATTTGTTTCCTAATTGTGGAACATGGGTCAAATTCCTTTACTCTCTAAACCCTGCTCCCCTGATTTGTAAAATATTGTGAGAACTTAGTAGCGAACACATATAAAGTGATTAGCATAATAGCTAGTATATAGCTAACACCTACACAGTAATGAAATAGTTCATCGTAATGGGAATGCTTCTTAAATGACAGGGACTTATCATTGCCTCTAATTTCCAACCTCGCAGCAACTCACCAAATGTCTTTATAGAAGACAAAACTGAGATTTAGCAAAATTAACTTACCAGACATCACACGAGGAGCAAATGACAAGGCCAGGATATTAACCCTTGTCTTTCTACCTTCTAGTTATTTTTATCCGTGTCAGGCATTGAGACTTAGCTTATGCCATATTGTTTCATTATTACTTGGCTTTTCAGGTTTGTGCCCCATTCTTCCATATATATTATAAGTTAAATGAGAACAATATTCATGTTTTAAATACTCTGCACCTTTAGTGCCTCCCACAAATCTGTAAACAAAGTAGCTTGCTTACTCAATAAATATTTGTTGACTGTTTGATCATCTATGCTCACGGAGATTAAAATTTTTAACCACATTTAAATTCAGAGACACTGTTTTTTGGAGGAAATGATTTCATCATGTTTCCTATGAAAACCATCAAAATTATACAAAATAATAGAAAAGACAAACATTACATATAAATGATGTATCTATGGCTGTACAGATAGAAACTAATGAAGTAGGAAGGTGATAAAAAGAAAAAAGCTGTAGGAAGGTGATACTCATTGATTTGGCTCCTCATACTTGGCATTTACATTCTGCTTGAAGATGGGCCCCTCAGGCCACCCATTCCATGCATGTAAAGGGAAAAGTTATTAGCTGAAAGTCATCTGTTTAAGGTTACACAGAAAGACAGAAATAACCACACAAATATCCACAGCATTTAATCACCTTTAATTCTTTCTTTTTAAGTAAATGCAATAATTATGTTCTCTTTAATTTTCTCTCTGGCTAAATCTATATAATACTAGAACAATCTGGAACAACATAAAAAATTCCAATATGATGTTTTTCTGTGTACATGATAATGAACGAGACTGTTGAATTTTCAACAAGTGGAATAAATGCTTTTATTTGAAATATACATTTATATCTACACGCACACACATCATAGTCTCTGCCTGTCTGTGCGCAAATGAAAACCAATACAACTAAGATGAGGAACTGCCTGTGCTCCCCGTATTAGGATAATCGATGGTGTCACACACTTACTGTCTTGAAGTATTTGCATAAACTTCATGAAGTCAGGGTATTTTTATGGACGCTGTTGTGGCTTTTCACTGCTATATTCCTAGTACTTCGACCGGTGCCAACACATGATGAGCGTTCGGTATGTATAGGTCTGATTAATGAATGAGCCATTCCATGTTGCCTATATTCATCTATTTCTGGCAATGTTTTAAAATCTGGTCCATATACCTCCAAACACAGTTTGTACCCTGCTATTTTTCTCTCTATGTTTTCCTTGTGCATGGAATGATTTGTTCAACGTATGCTATCCTTTGTTCAATGTAAGATATTTCTCCATCCAAAAATATTTCTCCGACATGATGTTAGCTCATAGTAAATGCTCTTTCTCTCATTTCTAAGCACCCATTGCTCACAACATTTTAATACATATAATTTTCCAATTAAGCTTGTCCTGCCTCTGGATATCTCAGGCTTTTGGTGAACTATTTTCTTCTAATATTACTAGGTCATTTTTATTCGATTCATATCTTACTTCATCGCATAGATTTTAAGTATACTGAAGGTTACATGAACAAAGTATCTTTTTTGAATAATATACGTTGTTATTCCTTTGAGCACTACATTGTACCTAGAATGTGCTTATTTAAAAAGACATGTTGATTTGGTGGGCATGCAGTTCTGATGGGCAGGGAATTCTGTCATTCAGAAATTATATGAAAGAGCTTATAATACAGTCCTTGGCCTTTTAAAAACTGTTGTTAAAATACAGTGAGTATAGTGCGAAAGTGCATACAGTTTTTTGTTGCTGTTTTACCCTGAGGTGGTATGAAAGGTCATTTATGTATTTACTTTGGCATGTATTTTGTGTGTACACATGCTGTGCCTCAACTAGTCTTCAAGTTGGTGTCAAAATCAGCTCATTCCAACAAATTGAGATTCTTGTGGTAGGAAGAATCAACAACTGCTCTCTGGAAGAACATCGTTTTCTCCTAATCATTTATACATTAGTTGGAAGTCAGCTTGTGTTGACCCATGGGCAGCTAATCGTCAGAGAGGGAGAGTTCTCAATTCTATAGGGTCTCTTCTATGGGGTCATTGCAAGCCCAACTATACATCTATCTCTTCTAGGAGGTTTGTTTTTCCTTAGGGTGAATATGATAGGGAAGAACATTATGGAAGAAACCTCATCTTAAAAAGCCTTTTACCTTGGACGAAAGGAGGTTTCTTAGGAAAGATTTTCACCCTCATAATGCTTCTGTCTGGATTCACTAGAGATTCATGCTCCTGAAATTGCCTACATATTTTTTTCCAAAAAGAAAAAAAAAATCCAAAATAAGAAAATAACATAACTTTTGAAGTTTCAAAAAAGCCCTAATGTATCTTTTCTTGTTTGTAAAGAGGAGATAATTCAGGTCCATTTATATATCCGTTTCCAAAATTGCAGTGAGTATATAATGTGATTAAAGGTTTGCGATATAGTTTTCTGAAATTAGTTTATTGGCTACAATAATTATATCAGATCTTACTTCGCCAATTAAAACAAATTATTTTACTTATAAAATTGCTAACATTAATTACCATGTTCTGGCATTTTGGTTTTTGTCTGCTGAACAGAAGTCTGTCTTGTCTGTTTTGCATAGTAATTGGAACAACCACTTAAGTGAAAACCAAAGTAGTGGAGTCACCTTATCATAAAGTAAAAATGGAAAGAAATCAAGAGAGAACCTCAAATCTCTGCTTCCCATGGTGGACCGAATAGATTTGGCCTCAATGAAACTAAGAATTTACGTTCCTCTCCATTGAGCTGAATGCAGGCTTTGGTGGACTATTTGGTTCTTGTTACTGATGTTTTTCAATATGGAACATTTGAAAGCATCCAACCAGAAGTTTCACAATGATCACAGCCTTGAACGTATTCATCAGAAAAACGCATTCGCTGCTACAGGTTTTATTTTTACAGGAACCAGTGTGCTGCACTGTTTGCGAGTTTTTTCAATACTCTTACCCATGACAATCACAAAAGCAATTCACAACCTTACTTATCAGATAGTTCTGTTTTACAATAATCTGGTTGCTATTTGTAAAATCCAGGATAAAACAGTGCAATTTCTGATGCTGAATATCTGAAAAGCTCTGGAAGCTGCTAGGAAGAGATATGCACTAAAATATGTAATGCGATGGAGTTACAACAAACAGACATTCTGGAGGGTGTACACTCTAGTGCATCTCAGAGTACGTGACATTTAATGGTGCTACTTTCAAGATTTGCAAATAAATTCTGGATTTAAACTGCTCCCTTCCACTCACAGGATTTTTTTAGCTCCCATATTTAACTCTTTCATTTAAAACAAGATAGAACTCTCTCAAAAAGAATGATCAACCAAAACAATCACCATTGAATAGCTGTTTCCAGAACAAAATGAAAGTAGGGATCTCAATGAGATCATTTATTTTATGAGCTAGTTCCTAAATCTCTAGATATACTATAAAAGTAACCACATCTTTCTGATGAGAATTTAACACAAAAAAAGTGGTGATTTTAACAGCTGACAAATCCCCTATAATAAGGGGCTTAAACAACAACAGACAAGCCACTTTTCCAGTGATTAGGCTGTGCAGATGTCAAAGAAAAGTGCCATACACTGCCTTAAAGAGTATAGACACCGTTAAATCTTTTTGGGTGTGTTTTCATGACCATATACTAGTGTGAGAGGAAAATGGGAATAACATACGCCACTGAGAGGCAGTATAGTGCAATAGATAAACTGACTGCATTTCAATCCCTGATCTGTCACCGTCTCAGCACATGGCATTAGCTAAATCACTTCACCGCTACCTACCTCAACTTCTCCGTCTATGAAATGGGACCAGTATCTCCCAGTTTCTGATAATAAGATAAATAAAAAGGCATTACCATAAAGGCCGATACCCCTATCATTTCTTTGTGCAGTTAAATTCTACCAAAGTTAAATCTACTGCAAGAGAAAAAGGAATTGCATTCTGGAGGCTAAACGCTGTTTTGGAAGCTGCTGGGGCACCAATTAATAGAGTGATATAATAAACCACTCAATAAAGCTGCACTGACTGAAAGAATTAATACTGTTCACCTCTTGTTGCTGTGAGTACACCACCATGTACTCAGAGGGTGCTCAATAAATATTAGCTGATGATGATATTGACAGGGTGCTGTGTAGTCACAACACTAAGTGAATTGCTAAGTTTACAATTGTTCAGAAAACTCGTTGAATAATTATTGGCAATAAAAGAAACCTGTCCCTGACCCCATTTACTTTATTATGACATCATCTCATGCATAATAAGACCATCACCCATCCCTGGAAGCTTAGTAGCCTTGTCCTAGTGACTTGAGACAATAAAAATAAGGTCATCCTATAAAACATATTTAGAATTTGGGCACTTCTTAAAACTTTTATTGTTAGTTTTTTTTTTATTTATTTTATTGTTAGCTCTGTTGTAATCTATCATCATTTCTTTTCTGGATATTGTAGAGCCTCCCAATTGCTTTCCACGATTTCTACTTTACGCCCCTGTGGCAGTTCCTTACGCTGGGGACTCCTAATGTATCTTACATGCATGTATTCACAGTCTTGCATAGTTCTTTCTCATACTGACTCTGGGATTGGCCATGGCTTGCTTTGGCCAATGGGCCATGGAAAACCATGATACAAGCAAAGGCACAAGAAGTTCTTGAGCATCAGGAAGAATGCCATAGCCATGAAAAGGCTAGCAGATGAAAAACCAAATGAAGGGAAGGGCTCAAACATTTCACGGAGTCCAGCCCCCATGTAACCCACCAGCTGGATGAAACTGTACAAGTAAATACATGCAAGTCCCACAAAAGAACTGCCTGGTGGACACACCAGAATGTGAGAAACAATAATTTCCTCTGGTTTAAATCTGCCAAGTTATGCTGTATTTGTTATCTAGTAATAAATGACTGATACCTCCCCTGCTGACAATTTCCAACTCTGCTAATCAGGATGATTCTTTTTACAGTGTAAGCCAGATAATCTTACTTCTCCTCAAAGCCATCTAAGAGCTCCTTATCTCAGAGGAGCCCCAGTATTTCTAAATACTTGGCTTTCTAAAGATTCGACATGCTCGGCCATTCCCCCAGTTTATCTGATGTCAACTCCACTAATCTCTCCCTCACTTTCCTCTTTTCAGCTGCACAGGCCTCTACCTCAGAGGTTCCTCTTCATGAACATGGATTACTCTCACACCCTATTTGGGTGTTTCCTTCAAAATCATTTTTTTCTGCAAAGCCTGCCCTGATGAAACTGCATCATCTCCTTGCCCCCAATTCCCCATCCCCTCTTTCTGCTTCCTCTCCATTGCACTTAAGACCTCTAAATCACTGTCTGACTTGTTATCTCAGAATGTAAGCTTCAAAGTAAGAAGTTGTCTTTCTGATTCCCACATTTAGAACGATGACACGTACGTAGGATCGACTTAGTAAGTACAGTTATGCACCAGTTAGCCATGCGGACACATTCTGAGACATGCATTCTTCAGAGATGTTGTCATTGTGCAAACATCATAGCATGCACTGACACAAAGCTAGATGATAAACCCAACTCGATTCCCGGGTATGGAGAACACTTGGCTGTATGGCATAGACTCTTGCTCCTGGGCTTCAAACTGGTCCAGCATGTTACTGTCCTAAATAATGTAGGCAATTGTAACACAATGGTAAGTATTTTAGTATCTCAACATGTCTAAACATAGAGTAAGTACAGTAAAAATACTGTATAAAAGATAAAAACTGGTACACCTATATAGGGCAGTTCCATTATAATCTTATGGGACCACTGTTGTATATGAGGTCTGTCCTTGACTGAAATGTTGTTATGTGGTGCATGCCTGTATTTGCTAAATTATAAAATTAATCCTTCTGGTCAGGGTGCTCAGGGCTACAGATTGGGTTCTATATTTAATGGCAACACTAAGATTGGATAGATTCTGTGAAAACACAGTTGGTGAAACTTACAAATTTTACGAGACACCACTTGGCAGAAGGGAGAGGTAGCCTTGTGGTCAAGGAGAAGAGAAGGTCAAGAAGGTTCTTTGGGAAGTATTTCATCAGAGGGTCTTTTCACAGGTAGTGAGAACCACAATCAAAAGCAAAGAGAGGTGACTCCTCACCAGGATAGTTACCCTGGAAAGGCTAAGAGGAACCCAAGGGAAGAAAACGAGACTCTCCAAGCCTGCTTGAATTTATTTATTTATTTATTTATTTTTGAGACGACGTTTTGCTCTTGTTACGCAGGCTGGAGTGCAATGGTGCGATCTCGGCTCACCGCAACCTTCGCCTCCTGGATTCAGGCAATTCTCCTGCCTCAGCCTCCTGAGTAGCTGGGATTACAGGCACCTGCCACCATGGCCAGCTAATGTTTTGTATTTTTTGTAGAGAAGGGATTTCACCATGTTGACTAGGATGGTCTCAATCTCTTGACCTTGTGATCCACCCACCTCGGCCTCCCAAAGTGCTGGGATTACAGGTGTGAGCCACCGCGCCCAGCCATGGCTGCTTGAATTTAAAAGGCAAGTGGCCACTGGCAGAAAGATGCCTACAAAGGGTAAATCTGATCTTTTTTTGGAAGACAAAGTTTGTGATGTGCTTGTACCTTTTTCAGGAAAAGCCTAAAAATAAAGCCAAATATATTTGAGGCTTGGTCTTTCCATGCTGACACCAGAGTTGAGAATGCACACTGAGTCAACACTGCTACAGTACCTGGGCATGTGCCCAGGATGTGACACACTGGCATTTAGGCTCCATAAACATGTAGATCACACGTGGTAGGCTTGCCACCATTTTCTATTTGACCGATCACAATGTTGGCCAAGCACCAATCACAGGCTTCCGTTTGAATACCTCCCGTTGTGAGCTCCTCTCAGGAGAAAGGGTCCATGCTACAAAGGCACAGTCTGGTCTGGCAGCATGGCCTCCAGCTTGCAGCATAGGTGTGTGGACAATAATTTACCTTAGTTAGTATAGAACAGGCGTGACCCGGGATGACTTCACCTAACCTACTCAATCTCTGTGCAAATCTCATCTGAAACCATCCATTTACCTCCTTGCCTACACCTCCTTCTCCTATTGTTGTGCAATTATTTATTATCTGAGTCCTTGATTGAATTGTTTCTAGCAGTCATGGAAACTCTATTGTTAGGGGGAAAACGCCTCTTTGCCCAACTAGATTTCTGGGTATGGGGAATAAAGGATGTTAGAGCTCTTTATATACAGATGTCTATGTCCAATTTTCCTAAAAATGAAAATTGCCAAAAAGCAAAGCACGCAGGAGATGTATAGTTGGAGGCCATCGCAGCCTCACTCTCCTGCTGATGGATGGTGCCCCCTGAATGATGGGGGGCCCTCGCTAACTCACTGCCATGGCTCCTGCTTTCAGGGAAGCCAGCACAGCCAGCCCTTAAGAGCGAATCCCTCCGCGCTCACCATCTCTTTAACTACTTCACTTAGTCATTCCTGGCCTTTTCCAAAACCAAAACACCAACAGGGACAGAGAGTATCTCAGCCCAGCAAATGACAAAGCTGGAAGGTGACGCTAGGGCGGGCTCGCTTGCTGTCTCTCTCTCTCTCTCTCTCTCTCTGTCTCTTTATTTTTAGGTTCTAATGTATACATTTTAGCATTTGATCCCATTTAAAATATTTACTTCATGATTTGTGGTAGGGGAAATGTTATTAAAAAAAATTTCTTGAGCTTAATTACAAAAGATTTAAATGTGGTCTCACTTGCAGAAAAAAATGTTACTCTTAACAATGAGGTGTAAATTGGTGTCTGCTTAATCTGTTCACAGTAGGAATAAAGCCTAACACTCACCTCCTCACCCTTATTTTTGTAGTACCTGGAAAATTAATACCTTCTTGGGAGTTCTTGCAGCATCTCTGATTTTTTAAGGAAAAAAAATATGGAAGTTTTATGCTTGATTTTTCTACCAGCTCTAAGGAGATTTATTTTGCTCCATTTGGGGCATCTATTTTGAACCATGGACCACAGCTACACTGTCTGACCCCAGCCACAGACAGCGGAAGTCCAGTCTTCTCTGGCCTCTCCTCTCCCTCTAACAAATATGGTCTCCTGCACATCCCAGAACGGAGTGAAAATCGTAGGGGAACCAGAGTGTTATTTATACAATGACCTTGGGCTCCTGGGGGAATTACAGGCCCTATTCTCTCCCTTACGATGTTTTACATTTCAAAGAACCTAGCTCTCTTTGATATTAAAGAATGAAATGTGCGATGTAATTGTTATTGTTTTATGACCTTTAATAGGTTAATCAGGCTGCATCAGGTTTTCTAGTGTGTGATTCTGTACCAGAAAAAATGATCTGCCTCAGAGTAGATGGATTCTGACAAAAGGGCTCAACATTAACATCGGAGAGGATGAACATACCTGGGTACTTAAATCCTCAAGAAAAATGGGGATCTTGCCTACCTCAGTTCCTCTGTGGATAATAGCAGTTTCTCAATTGGCATGATTGACATTTTGGGCTGGAACATGCCTTACTGTGGGGCTGTTGTGTGCACCACAGGCTGTTAGGCAGCATTCCTGAACTCTACCCACTAGATACCCACCACAGCACACCTTCTCCCCAGTTCAGGACCATCTAATGCTTCCAGGCAATGAGAAGTGTCCCTGGGGAGGAAAATCAACCCCAGTTGGGAGCTATGAGGATAATTTTTTAAAGTTGAGGTGGGGTGTTCTTTTTGGAATTATGATATAGTACAGAACCTACTGGCTGAAATGATCATTAATATAATAGTAGCTAACATTTCTTGAGAACTCTCTCTGAACCAATTAGCACTAGGCTAATTGCTTTATAGGTTTGATCTCATTTGATCCTAAAAACAAACCGATCAGATAGCAATTATGATCTACATTTTATAGTTACGGCAACTGAGGCTTAGAGGAGATAAATAATGTGCTCAAGACTGCCCAGCTGTGAAGTGGAAGAGTTAAATATGCCTAAACCCAGAGCTCCCTTGCAGGTGGCACCCTTTCCTTTCTGGTGTACATACTACCACTCTCCCTGTGGTTATAGTCCGAATATCTGCATGAAATTCAGGAGTTAATCAAGTGTCACTGTGTTAGGGAAGTCACCTACATGCTAAATAGATCTAAGAAAAAAATAAGGCAATGCTCGCCCTCAACTATTGTATGCAAAATGAAAAGTATAATACAGAAATAAGCTAAAATGCAGCCAGAGAGACTAAAGAGGTTAGAGACGGAGTGCTCTGGGACCGCAGCCTTCGATGTACCTCAGAGTCACCTGGGGTGGTGTTAAAATGCAAGTTTCATTCAGTAGATGTGGATTGCAGCCTGGGATTCTGGATTGCTAACCAGCTTCTGGGTGATGATGCCGTTGGTTTGAGGACCTCACTTCAAGCAGGTCACTGTTACTGTGCTGGGAAGTGTAGTTTCCGTGCATTTGAGAAGTGAGGCACAGCAGTAGGATCTGAGATGCCAAGGAAGCGTCACCGCAGGGTGGGAGGGGTAGAAGGAGGGGTGGGGATTGCCTTGGTCGTGAGAGCCACCCTTGTCTGTCAGCCCTGCACTTGAAGCAACGATGGTGTGTCTGCACTTGTCAACCACCTACATATACAGCTAAACATCTGCTATTTTTAAAGGACAGATATTAATTTGAAGCACGAAACACCTACCCACTGCAAACATATTATATTCTGCAAACATATTATATTCTCATGAGCAGTTTCACAATTTTGGAATAGAACGCTTCTTTCTCTCCAACATACTACGATATGGAATACATAAGAAATATCTCCATTTCTGCTCCCTCCCACCCCTATAGATACTGAGACATGAATGGCTGTGGGGCTGCAATGGGCCACGCGTTTATTTAACAAGGAAAAAAAGCTACACATTGGAGGCCAAAAACAGAAAGAGGCGTTTTAATCCTGTGAAAATCACTATTAAAATGACGGTGCTGAGGATTGTACACTGCATTACCATTTGTTTACCTGCACTCCAAAATCAAGTCCTATAATAAACATTCACAAAGCAATGGTTTGGGAACTGATCTCCACTCATGTTTGAGGCCTCTTCACCCAGACCACTGAGCCCATGGCAGATCACAAACTGTTTTGTGACATCTGGATTTGACTGGGGGTCAGAAGGAAGGGGATGAATTTTGGGTCACTTGGCTTTCGGAACATATTTGGCTAATTCTTCACCCACATTACAGGAGGACACACCAGAGGAATGATTTGCTGGGATGTAGAGGTGGACCACAGTTAATAAAGGGCTGAGAGGCTCAGAAGTGGAACCAACCAATTATTGCTCATAATTTACTCAGATATAAAGTGGGAGGTGTGAATTGTACGTATTTGAGTTTATGGGTATCACCACCATTCAGATTGGGCTGTTCATTGGAGTAAGATTGCAAGTTCATGTTCATTCATTAAGTCCCCACTATGTGCCAGGCCCTGGGATGAGTAGATAAACACTGTTCCTCCTGTCCTCAGGGGTTAACTGAGATAAAGTGTTCCCCATTCGTGAGTCTACCTTTATGATTATTCCCACGGATTGTACCTACTATTCATTGTACTGATATGTACTCAGTTTTTTTCCTTAGACCAGTAGTCCCCAACCTTTTTGGCACCCGGGTCTGGATTCATGGAATACAATTTTGCCATGAACGCAGGGGATGGTGGTGGTGGGGATGGTTTGGGGATGACACAGGCATGTTACATTTGTTGTGCAGTTTATTTCTATTATTATTACATACTCATCATAGCATAGAATCAGTGGGAGCCCTGAGCTTCTTTTCTTACAACTAGAGGGTCCCATCAGGGGCTGATGGAAGACAGTGATGGATCATCAGGCATCAGATTCTCATAAGGATTACACAACCTAGGGGTTTGTGCTCCTATGAGAATCTAATGCTGCTTATGATGATCTGACAGGAGGTGGAGCTCAGCTTCCCTCACTCACCTGCCACTCACCTCCTGCTGTGCAGCCAGGTTCCTAAGGCTACCGGTCTGTGGCCTGGGGGTGGTTTTAGACAATCTCAGTTTTCATACTTTCAATTTGGCTTCATCTTAATAACAGTATTTTTGAAATTACGTGTTTGAAGTACTCTCGGGACTGACCAAACCAATTGCTAATGTTAAAATATCCTTCTGCGACTATTGGAAGACAAAGCCTACCCCAGCCTTGGGAGTGTCTACCACCACCCTGGCACTGTGGCCAAGCCCCATGGACTTCCCCAGAATCCAGAAAATTCAAAGTCAGGCCCAGCACAGGCTGGAGCTTCTAACATCTTGATACCATACTCCAGACAGTGTCTGTTCTGACAGGCCTCAACCCATGCCTTAATGGTTCTGCTTCCACAAAGCACTCAAGGTTTCTGTTTCATAGTTTTTAGAGGATCTCGTATGCAGTTATCTTAAAAACAAAATAAACCTTCCTGCTCCAAAAGCCTGTTGCATAGCAGTTCCAACTACTAAATCTGCAATATGAGAAGTTATATTTTTTCCAAGGTTCAGATTCTCTCTTCTGTAAAATGAGTATAATGTAAATATTTCCTATTTTGTGAATTAAATCAAGGTTTTTTTCCATCTCAGGGCCATTGACATCTTGGGCCAGATAATTCTCACGTGCGGTGACTGTCCTGTGCCTTGTGTGATGTTTAGCAGCCTCCCTGGCCTCTATCCACCAGATGCCAGTAGCATCCTGCAAGTGATGGTAATCAAAAATGTCTCTAGACATTGTCTAATATCCTCTGGAGAGCAGAATCACCCCCCATTAGGTATGACTGAAATAACTGAAATAAGCCATGTAAAGTCTCAGGCTAATATCGGGCTCATATTATAACCTCGGTAGTAATCGGTGCACTTCTTAAGTGTTTCCTACATGGTTGATATTCTTCTAAGCACTTTAAAACTATTGCTTCATAAACTGTCACACAACTTTGTGAGTTAGGCCTTGTTATTATTCCCATTTTATGAATGAGGAAAATAAATGCCAGACAGTAAAAGTAACTTGCTTGTAATTCCACAGTAAGTCACTGGCAGAGCTGGGATTTGAACAGGCAATTCATCTCCAGAGGTTGTGCTCTTAGCTTTTTCGCTTTCCTACCCTTGTAGAAGAGAAAGTCTCCACAAAAAAGGCATCATGGTGACGATCATGATGGTGATGATGGTAAGAATGATGTTGATGAAAATTACGTAATCGCACAATAGGCTAAGATTTGTATATTAAAATTATAGTCCAAAGTTAAAAAACTCAGAAAGAAGCATACAAGGTACTTGATAAGAAATTCAAATATGGATCATCCATAATTAAATTTTCACATGCCAATGGTTTGTGTATATGCACACACACTTTTCTCAAAATGATTAGAAAACTCTGAAATTTCCCAAAGCCGATAAAGATTAAAAACAAACAATAAAGAAAAACTTAACATTTCAAATAAAGAAATGTGCATTCTGGTAAAATCCCTAATTGACATTATAAAGAGTTCAGGGAATTCACAAACTGTGCAAAGACGCAGGGCTGTTCCACTGCTATGAGAAGACACTTTGGAAAATCAGATGCTGTGATCAACACAGGCACCTAAAATACAAGTGTGACCAAGGGTTGAGGGGCACATGCTGCACTCCCCATGGGTGACTGAGCTTTGCATATTTTCCCAGGGATTCTTCTCACCCCAACGTCCTAGGCAGCCAGTATACATCAAAAGCATTGATACAGACTGAATTCTACTTGTCAAGGGTGGTATAAGAGAGCTCAGAAAGGCCCATTGGCCTACTATGGTGGCTAGAGAACTATTTCTCTAAATTTTCTTTCCACTTACTAGCAACAAAAGGAAATATTTTGTGACATTAAATGCCCCTGGAAACAAAGTGTGGGTTTACATAAGTATACATCTATTGCTTCCTCTGACAAACAAAAACTCATACCCCAAAATCAAAATCAACACAACTAGAATAAGCAAATGTACACACAGAATTCTGATGTGACAGAGATATATATATGTAAGTATATATACATATATATGAAAGAGAAACTGAAATATAGATTAAGAATAGCAATTCAGAAAGACGCCATTATTGCCTTCCTCTAAAGTTTTAGAATCCAGGCTACCATTGAATTATTAAGTTTGTCATTGTTGAACACAGAAAAATGAGAGCTTTTCTACATTTGACTGAAAATCTTTGCATTTCTACCAGTCTGAAATAGAAACTTGCAATTAAATCAATTAAGCAATGAAAATCAAATATTCCATTAAAATCTAATTTTCCTCATATCTGATTGGCTGTAACTCAACTGAGCTGGAAACAGATGAGAGAGGCAAAATGACTCAAAGTCTGAGACATGGAGACAGGAGAAAGGGAAAATATTTAACATGTTCATAGGAAATTTAATAAGGGCATTTTATTTTCCTTCTGCTTGTGTAAGTTTAACCATTAGGGGTTCCCCAAACATAGGATGTGAGAACTAATGTGGCAGACTGAAATGAGAACAGCAAGATTGCTTTCTCCTCTATCTTCTTTTTGCAATCATGTCATTGAAGTTTCCTATTCCCCTTATGGAATTTGAAAAGGCTGGCCCAAGCTCTATTCAGAGGGAGCTGTCTGGCTTCGGAGCTCTCCAGCAGGCCCAGATTTAGTTGCTATGACCGACAGTCAGATTGGAATTGGCTGTGTTTACTGATTCCAGGAGTTAGAGACCCAACATGTCAGGGAGGGATTTATTCTTTTTAGTAGCAAAATGGAGGAGTTGCCTCTTGGGGATTTAGGGAAAGAACATGCCAACTGACTTACATATTATTTTCCCTTCGTTCTTAAAGGTGACACAAGCTACCGACTTCCATACCAGCAATCCCTCCATGAATGGAAGGCCAAATCTCCAAATACGAGATAGAAAATGACTTCTTATGTTGCAGTACAAAAAGCAATACAGTGAGGAGAAGACAATAACTTATAAGTAAGATGCTTTTCCAGGGTTTAACAGACAGCGGGGGAGCCTACCAAGTTTGAGTTAAATATAATATTGAGGATGAATTTTTGAAATACATAAATGAGCAAAAAGAGAAAAGTAACACTTCATGGGCCACAGTGAGTTTCAAATGTTAAACACAAAGGTGCCGTTGGTCAGTATTTCTCAGATGGCTTTTTAAAATTCAATCGTCAAAACTATTTTTGAGGCCAAACTGCTGAAATCTCCCAGAAAGCTGTTCATGTGTTTGGCTGTTGTAGCCAGCCCCAAATTAGGTAGACATGAGAAAGTAGAGAGAGCTGCAAAAGCTTTTCCAAGTCCCACTGGAAACAACTGTGTGAGTGTGTGTGTGTGTGTGTGTGTGTGTGTATGCATGTGTGCATGTGTGTGTGCATGTGTGTGTGTGCGTGTGTGTGGGCATGTGTGTATGCATGTGTGTGCGGTGTGTGCACATGTGTGTATGCATGTGTGCGCATGTGGGCGCATGTGTGTATGCATGTGTGCGTGTATGCATGTGTGCGTGTGTGTGCACACATGTGTGTATGCATGTGTGTGCGCGTGTATGCATGTCTGTGTGCGTCTGTGTGCTCGTGTGCATGTGCGCATGTGTGTATGCATGTGTGTGTGTGTGCACGTACATGCATGACTGTGTGCTGGGCAGAAAGGAAAGTGTTTACTTCAACTGGTACCATTGCTTTCCAGAGAGATGACTGATGGGAAATGTGTGTTTTTAATCCTGACAATTGAAAAAAATTAATTTATAAGGATTTTCTTTGCTTTCCTACTCACACTCCCCCCCAGCATCTGTCTACTCTGAGCAATTGGAACAGGTTGGAGGAGGAGGAGGAGGAGCAGGAGAAGAGAGAAGCTCCTTTGAAAGTAAACAACTGCTCCTGAATTTCTTATCTTTGCCACCCTCTTGGCCCAGTCTATTTCTTGGTCACATTGATAGTAGTTAAATACAGGCTCTGGGGTCGAACTGCTTGGGTCTGAATTCCAGTTCCTCTGTGTACCAGCTTAGGGACCTTGGGCAAATTACTTCACCTTTCCGTGCCTCAGTATCCTCAGCTGCAAAGTGCAAAAGATAGCAGAACACATGCTTTATGGTTGTTATGAGAATTAAACATAAAAGTCGCTTAGAAAGGTGACCATTGTATCTTTTCTCCACAGCTAAGTATCCACAGCTCTGAATATACCTGTCACTGCTCCATCCACCCTCATAACAGGACTACAACCCAAAATCCCCTATGCCATTGGACTCATTTAAATGATGAACACTGTATCATGAGGTCACTGAATCTAAGCATCTGATCAGAACAAGTGTCAGAGAACGAATGAAAATAATCATCACTCCCTTTAAAAACACATATGCTCAAGTCTTTCCAGGGAGTCTGGCTGGGTTATCATCTTTTATATTTAGAGTATAATACAGCCAACAATTACATCAAGGCATGGTAACCTTCCTTCCTTCAATTTAACCATCACTCTGGTCCAGAAAAATGTCATTCCTATTTTAGAGTCAAGATAAATAACAATTTGTTGTCCATAAAATTGGAGGGCAGTACTACAGAATAAGTGAGAAAATTGATATTGCTGTGGTGGGAATTCTGGACAAAAAATTCAATTGTCCAGGGGAAAGCCTATAGGAGTGACCCTCAGGCGCTTCCCACGAGAATCAAGCCCTGTTTGAGGAACTCCTCACCGTGTGCCATTATGTTGTGAGACCTGAAGAGGACCCTTCCATGCTGACAGGAGACACCCCCCCCCATCTTGCCCTCCTCCTCCCCTTCTCAGGGAGACACTAGGCTCTGTCCAGCCTGCCTGGCCCACCTGGAATCTTCTAGGTCTTTCTATCACAATACTGCTTTAGAAAAGTCTGTGTGAAGGAGGGGACTCTGGTATTTAACTCCATCCATCAATGTCAACCCCTCTTTCCCCTCTACCCCAACAGCTTGGTCCATTTACCTAAAAGCTGAATAGCCTAAATTGATGGATTTTGTACTGGTCTCATTAGAAAGGGAAATTAGCCAGGCACCGTTCAGCTGTGCAGAAGGCATGCTGATCCCGAAAGCCCTTTCCAACCCCCGCCCCCAACCTTTTCTTCATCACATATGACGTCCATGATTTCCCTAACATTTCTTAAAGCTTTCATTATCCACCACTCTAGTTTGTAATGAATACAAAGCTCCAAGTTCCCATCTCCTTGTCTCGTTACCCAGCCCAGAGCTAAGCACAGATCTGGACACTATGTGAGAGTAGATGACTTCCTACGCTGTCCTATTCAGAGTTTGCTTTTGATAAATCAGCACTATTTATTGACACAGTACTATCAAAATTTTAGGTCCTGCTGCCCCTCCAGTCCCGTTTATACTACCCTCCTCCCAACCCTGTGTTCCTAACACACTGACCTGCTGTCAGCTCTTGGGGACCATAGGCTCCCTGTCACCACTGAGCCAGTGTTCATGTGTTTGTGTGTCTGCAATGGTCTTCCCTGCTCCTCAGGTAGTTTACTATTCTTCAACATTTAGTTTCAGCACATGACTCACTTCCTTAGAGAAATCTTCTCTGATCCCATCAAGGTTGGTCAGTTTCCTTTGCTGTGTGTCATCTAGAATCATGTCTGTCTATCAAAGCACTTTCCCCAGTTTGTAATTGTGTTTTTATTGGTTGCTTATTTGATTAATGTCTTGTTTCTCTACTAGACTATAATGCTGTTCCAGGGAGCAAGAACTATGTCTCATTCATTCATTCATTCAACCTTAACTTACCATTGCATACCAACACCTATCATAGTGCCTGGCAGCTAGCAAATGTTTACTAAATATTTGTCAAGTGAATAAAGATCATGCAACCATGAGGGCTATGCCATTAGGATGTTTAAGAATGTAACACCTCTAGTTACCTATTACTTTTTATCTCCCTAGAGACAGCAAGAGAAGAAATCTCAATCATCTGTGCAACAAATCTTTATGGAATACTTCCTATGAACCAGGCTTTGCAGAAAAGTCAGTCATCTTGCATGCCCAAAGCAGCAAACTCCTCAGTGTTAATGGGCATTACCAGACTACAATGTCAAAAGCGTCTGCACAATGCTAATATAGTCCCTTTTTTTTCTGGGGGCGGGGTGGGGAGCGGGAAGGATGGGAGCATGAGCTCTGGTCCTTAGTAATCTCAGTGGCATTTAGTCTTGACTAAATATGGTGGCTTCCTAAGCAGTGCTTCACAAATATGAGATTAATATTAGCAGCTCCAGAGAATCAAGGTAAAAATCATGGGAAAGAATTATCATTCTCAAAATTAGTACGAAATTAATACTAAATAAAAAACAAATGATGACAAGTGAAGTTTTCTGACATATTGAAAAAAGACTACAGCACCCTTTTGACTCTGCCTAATGTGCACCTGAGTATATTTATTCAGCTTGAACTTTAGGATTTTATGGAGTTCTGATTAATAACACAGCTATTCCAGGCTATTTGGTACAAGTGGACCAAGAATTTTGCCGCCTTGCCTAGCTCATTCATTTGTGATAGCTTTGCAATGACAATGGCCTAGAGATACTTTCTAGGGCACTTGAGAATTTCGATTAATAAGTAATAGACTTAAGTGATTTATTGCAGGTATTATGCTTTTTCTCCCCAGAAAACTCACAACCTAGCTGTTCAGGGAATGAACTATTTGAGAACAATTGCCAAGGAGCTGTTAACTTCTGTGCCTGCCTGACTTGAAGGAGTTCGGCCACGTCCTCCTGTTCCCTTACCAATAGCCTAGAAGTTAACCCCAGCTTGGGAGCCTTCATGATTCAAGTCCCCCAGAGATGGCCGTTAGCTGTCCCAGTAAAGAGCAATCTTGAGACCTTTCAAATTCCATAGAAATGAATTAACATATGAACACTGTGCCCCTCAAAGGCACACAAGGGAGTAGGTTTGTCCAACCATTTAACTTACACAAAATTGATACCAGCCTTTGGCAGAAATAAACAAATACATACACAGATTAAATAATTCAAAACTTATATTATATGGATTTATTTTTTTGTGTGTGTGTATGTATGTGTGTGTTTCTCCATATAGAGAGATTGGTTAAGTGTTATGGAGAAATAAAATAACCTATAAACTTATATTTTGCTTATGGATTTGCTCATTAGCTTAGTGTAAAAGACATATATTTATTATATACTTGTTTATCACTTACTGTTGACAGATGTACAGAGGGATGAATGGATGGATGGACAGATAGATGAGTGGGCAGATGAATAAAGAATCCGTAGCCTTATGGTTTGCTTACAAGTTGCTTATTGCTACTGCATTTACTGGGTCTCTTTCTATAGGAAAGTGAGGGCACTGATAACAGCAGTCTTGTATTTCTTGTTCATTCCTTCATTCTCAAGGCCTAGAAAAGGGTCTAACATATAGTCAGCACTATTTTCTGACATAATAAGCACTTTGTACTTTACCATATATAAATACACATGCATTACTATACCAGGAGGTACACACACCTCATGGATGACTCAAGGGATTTTCATAAGTAATTCTCATTATATTTAATCTCTCATCTCTATAATGACAGTGACTTTAGAACCTCCTCCTCTAACAATAAGACAACTGTACTATATAAGAAGGTTATAGCTGGGTGGGGTGGTTCATGCCTGTAATCCCAACACTTTGGGAGGCCAAAGCAGGCAGATCACCTGAGGTCAGGAGTTCAAGACCAACCTGGCCAACATGGTGAAACCCCATCTCTACTAAAAATACAAAAATTAGCTGGGCGTGGTAGCTCATGCCTGTAGCCCCAGCTACTTGGAGGCTGAAGCACAAGAATCGCTTGAACTCTGGAGGTGGAGGTTGCAGTGAGCCAAGATCATGCCACCGTGCTCCAGTCTGGGTGGCAGAGCAACACTCCATTTCAAAAAAAAAAAAAAAAAAAAAAAAAAGAAGGTAATTTATTGGGTAGAAAGTACTCCAGCCTGCAGGGATGCACATGGTGTCCGGGGTGTTGTCAGTGTGTGAAAGATTCCGCTCCTCTAGAACATACTGACAGACCACAGATCGGCTGGCTGCTATTAACAAATTCTTGGATGCAGGAGGGATGTGCAAAGAGGTCTGCATAATGAGGTTCCTTTTTCTCCCTCCCTGTAATGTTACAGCCATAAATGGCCACCACTTAACCAAAATCGAAAGTAATTTCTGACTCCTTGGTGGAACGAGAATATTTATACTAATATTTTTGATCAAGAGTTGTGAGAGACTGGCACTAATGTAAATCAGCGCTCAGGGAATCCAGCACCGTAATAAAAATCTTTGCTGGGCACAATATGCTTCAGTAGTACAGCAAACCAGCAGTACATACATTTGCCTCTAGCTCGTAGCTAGGTATATTCACTGCACCATATGCTGGTTTCTTTAAGTAACCCATTACACAGAAATTAAATATCTTGTGACAGATTGTTTTGACAGTGGAAAAAAAAGAAAGCGAAGAGAGTGGGAGAGATTTAATTTTTTAAAAAATGCATTTGACTGAAGGCAAAACGTTAGGTAGATGTTAATTTAACAGATGTCTAGTTTTGCATCATCAGCCTGAAACAGGCAATTTCTGGCAAGCCCTCTCACCACATCGCAACGCAAAATCCTCTCAATTCCGCATGGATATGTCTTTCACAACCTTCCAAGTGAGCCATTTTCATTCAAAGGAAATGCCTGAAATTACTCAGGGAAGATGCTAACACCTGGCAATAGTTTTGAAGGAAGAGTCCATGAATGCGTAGAAGTATAATGGAACGAAAGTTAGCTCACAGCAACGTTTTAGTTGATAGAAAAAGCAGAAGGAAATGTATTCACACTAAAAAAAAAAAATACAGCTAACCCATCACAAAGTTACTGTGTATGATAAAATAACCTCCATCTCCATGGTGGTTACAGGTAGAGTTCTTTTTTTAAATCTATCGTACGGGTACATCAAATCTCAGGTGCCATTATTGAGATGTTGTTTGAAAACAAAAGGCATCTGAAGAGGGATGCTTTAGGTCCTCATTGCTTTTAGGCTGCTTCTTTTGGAAAAACCCCACTCCTCCATATTAGGCCAATACAGAAATCTAATAGTTACGAGTTGTATAAATATCTGATTTATATATAAGTGCCTAACAGCTGACTTGGATAGCAGTTCACTAGCTGATATCATGTTAGGTTTGTTACTGAGCAGACATTTAATCAAACTTAATTAACTTGGATTTTGTAATTTTATTTTCATTTTGGAGCCAGTACATTTTATTTTTAGGACACAGATATCTTCATAAGCCTTATAAAGTTCAAGTGTACTAGATACGGTACAGGCAGTCACCAAGAGAGAAAAACGGCCCTTTACAGGCCAGGCATGTTGGCTCACACCTGTAATTCCAACACTTTGGGAGGCCAAGGCAGGTGAAACATGAGGTCAAGAGATCGAGACCATCCTGGCAAACAAGGTGAAACCCTTCTCTACTAAAAATACAAAAATTATCTGGGCATGGTGGCGCATGCCTGTAGTCCCATCTACTCAGAAGGCTGAAGCAGGAGAATTGTTTGAACCTAGGAGGCGGAGGTTGCTGTGAGCCGAGATCATGCCACTGCACTCCAGCCTGGCAACAGACTGAGACTCCATCTCAGAAAACAAACAAAAAACCAAAAGGCCTTTGACATAAAATTAAAAAATGCATATAGATTTGGGATTGGTGTTATCCTCAGTCTTTTCACACCAAAGATATGTTGAAATTCATTCTTGGGTGGAGTCCATAAGATTACTCTGCTATGATTGGCTGAGCTGAAATACTACCACAAACCTAGTTCCTAGCACAGTTCTTACTGTGATAGATACTTCTAGAAAGAAGGAAGAGAGGCAGGAGAGAAAGGATGGGAGGAGAGAGAAAGAAGAAGAATTCTGCTATTAATACAAAGGATTAAGAATCTATCCTTGTAGTTCAAAGGCTGCTCTATATAATTCTGCAGGATTATTAATTAGCACTACTTATTTTAATAACAAAGAACATTTTACAACTAATACAATAAAACATTTCACTCTCAATAAACTGCAAGTTCCATTGCTTCCCCCACCCAATGCACACAGATTTCCAACAACTGAAAAATACTTTAGAGAGCCCTGTGTGTGTGCATGTGTGTGCATATGCGTAGCCATTTGATTCAGCATTTTTATTTTTAGGTATTTAAAGTAAATGGTCTATATCTGTTTTTTGACAGACTATGGTAACAGGCCATCTTGAAGGGCTGAGAGAGATTAATGATATTATGGAAACCTTTGTAGAATGAAACAAAATTGGTCTCCAAACAATTCAATATGGGGAAGTGTATGTGTGCATGTGTATGAATGTCTCTGTGACCTGTAATAAATACTGAGTTACAGAACACTGTCCCCAGGTGATTCCATTGTACTTTACAAACATTGCAACTATGGGAAATGAGGAAAATTAGCCTTGTGTATTCAAAGATGCTAAAAAAAATGCTTACTAGAAAACAAAATTTACAGAGAGCTAGACAGTTTACACCAACCACATATTCCTTCTCATGAGAGCAGTACCAAGTCAAGGACATGATCTGCAATTGAAGAAACTGGTAAGAGAAAAAATTTTAAACCACTATAGAACTGCAAAAAGAATAAGAAAAAAAATCTGTCAACACGAAAGAGTCCTTTCTCACTCTCTGAAATTCTAATCCAGTAATCATGTCTGCCTTCTAAAGCACATTTCATCTGACTATCTCAAAGTCCTTTATGGTATTAAACACTCACTGAATCCCTGAGGTGGGTAAAATTATTCTAGTCATTTTACAAATGTACCTATTCTCTCAAACCTCTCATCCCGGGGAATGATAAGTCTGGGAATAAAAATCAGGAATCGATGAATGACCAGAGTTCTTATTCCTTTAACCTGTTTCATAATTACTTAAGGGAAAACTCCTTGATTGCTACGAGAAAGCACCCTGATGGATTCAATGTACCTTTCTGATTTGGTGTAAATTATCTTGATAGATGCCAATGTGTTCTTATTCCTATCCTTGTCTCCACCTTTTTCCCTGTCCCTTAAATTGAAGTGTTGAAGAATATGTCAGACATGTGACAAAACAGAAAAATAGAAGTAATTAAATATGCAAAGAGAAAGCAAGCTCATTGCATATTTTGACATCTTCAGGTCTTAAGGGCTATTATGAGTCTATACTCAGTTAGCCATGGGACCTTGGACCCGGCATAAGACCTCTCTGAGCCTCTGTTTCCACCTCTGTAAAGAGAAAGTTAAATTATGCAAACTTTCAAGTCCTTGGCAGCTCCGCTATTTATTATATGATTCCACATTTATAGACATAATAGTTTCTGTATTTTGGCATGAATCTCCATTATGATTAAAAAGAAATAAATTTAAGATAAATATTTCAAAATATTTCCAAAAACAAAAGTGTGGTTGAGAAGCACTTGCAATGCCAAAATCATACTTTTCCCTTCATATGCTGCTGCTCTTAATGGATCCTGTAGAGCAAATAGCCAAGTTCAGATTCTACTGCTAAGGCCGGGCGTGGTGGCTCACGCCTATAATCCCAGCCCTTTGGGAGGCTGAGGAGGGTGGATCACCTGAGGTCGGGAGTTTGAGACCAGCCTGGCCAACATGGTGAAACCCTGCCTCTACCAAAAATACAAAAATTAGCCAGGCGTGGTAGCACATGCTTGTAATCCCAGCTACTCAGGAGGCTGAGGCAGCAGAATCACTTGAACCCTGAAGGTGGAGGTTTCAGTGAGCTGAGATTGTGCCACTACCCTCCAGTCTGGGCAACAAGAGTGAAACTGTATTTCAAAAACAAACAGATTCCACTGCCAGACAGATGCTGGTCTACAAAAAAAAAAAAAAAAAAAAAAAAAAAACAAAAAAAAAACCAGTGGACTTCAAGTTTAAGTCCCACTGGAATAACCCTGTGCTTTTGGCTGACATGTTAGGAATGTATCAATGCAGGCAATGAGACCGCCCCTTTGAAGGAGAGATAAGCGGAGTCTCTGTACCCAGAGTGTCCATGAGAGGGGGCCGGCATAACGATTGAGGGGTCAATCATGGGAAAGGGGACAGAAATACGGCCAAAGAGTGTTAAGTTATAAATTAGCACATTGAAGTTGACCGAGAGGTTAGTCTTTTGAGTGTGGAAGAAAACCAAGGGACCACGGAATAGACCTGATGCTTAGTTGTGATTATTTCTGCCTTGTGGAGTGTCCTCTCCCTTTTTTAACTGGAGTCCCTGCCAACCCTCTCTCTGTAGGACACCTAAATCGTGAGACTATCAAATGTAGGCACCCATTCACTACCAGTCCTACCCGCTCTCTCCTAATTTAGGCTTACGTCGCAAAGAATATTTACCTTCTGTGCAACCTTCTGTCACTTAAATATGCAGTTCAGCAGTGAGCAAAGACTTAGCGTTAGTCATCAAGGGGAGGTCTGAGATCATAGAGGCACCAGGCTCCATTTCTTGTACACAGATTTCCTTTCAGGTCTGGGACTGAAACTCAGCAGCATAAAGTTCACAGTCTAAGGTGGCAGATCATGCCATTTATGGAAGATAATTCCAGTAGACAATGACTCATTCAATATAGGAACAATTTTAAAGTCAAGCATTAATGAGCAAGCTTGCGATCATTAAAAACAGGAAAAGAACACATGCTATGTCTAGCCCCACAACAATTGAGATGAATCACTTGGACCAGATGTGTTCTCCATTAGGTGGTCCACGCAGTGTGGCAGCTAAGTGTATAAACTCTGGAGGAAGAATAATGAGCTCAAATCTGTGCTTCACCACTTTCTAGCCTATGGATTTGGATAAGTTACTTATTTTCTCTGGGTCTCATGTACTCCATCTATAAAATGACAATAATATATTTTTAACTCGTGGGAGTGTTCTGAACATTGAAGGAGCTTCTTTGTATTTAACAAGCATCCAATAACTTTTTTCTATATTATTTGCAAATCAGCATGACCAAACTTTGAGATGCACTCTATAGAACACTACCAAGTTTGTTCCTTACCAATAGCATTGCTATCGTTGGTATGTGTGGTCGGTCAAGTCTGTGCGTATGGTCATAATTTACTCATGGAGAGCACGAAAAGGAGCCTTGTCCAGCAGCCTGTGTAGTAGATATCATTAAGATTATTGTGCCCAAATTAGGAAGATAAAATGCAGTCTTAGAGCAGAGTATTTAAATAGGGCTTTGCAAAGGTTTGCAAACTTTGGATGTACCCGTAAAAGCATAAAACTATGTATATTATGTGAAAGCATAAATCTGATTTTAGGGTAAATGGTTTTTGTTAATGCCTTTTTATTACATTTGATGTATAATACACTATCAGAAAGCCATACATACGTGTTTGAAGATGCAAAAATTAACCATGATTGTTTTCTTTGGGAACCATACAATTAAATCTTCGTAAAAACGTTTATCCAGCAAGATTCTGCTCCTTCATGTTGGACTTTTGCTGAGTACAGGTGCCTACGTAACATCATTATAGAGAAGAGGACTTTTGACTGATCTGTTCTCATAAGACGATTTTTATAAGTGGCCATTGTAAAAGACCATCAAAAAGCCCTAATTGCTTGCATGAAATTACAGAGGAAACTATGTACAAATACATCTTAAGCAGTTATCTATGGAGGCTATGGTTGGTAGTGTCACATATGTCACCTCGTGTAAGCTTTAGGACAATCTAAGTGTAAGGCGTTATGTTCATTTAGTGGCAACATTTACCAAGCTCAGAGAACATAAATAACCACACCACCAGTCCTCAGGTCAAACCCGGGAATCTCAGGATCTAAAATCTACGCTCTTTACATAGCATAACAGCTGTCCCAACAAACTTGATTATTGAAATAGATCAATAGCAAATAGAAAATATTTTCAATTACTTAGAAAGGGTCACTGAACAGTAACTATGCCATTGTCAGGGACAGTAGACTATGTATTTGGATGCTACTATATTAAAAAAAAACAACAACAAAAAAACAAGCCCTTATAAAATATACCTTCGCATGATGCCTAGAGTTATTCAAATAAATGTTAATTCTATTCCTCAATTACACACATATTACTTCACAGTACATTTTGTTGCCTAAAATTGTATTTTTGCTTTTTGTTATTTTAAAATTTTATGTCTGTCTTTAGAATATCAGTTCCATGAGGTAAGGAATTATTTTTATTATTTCTGATTCCCTAGTGCCCGTCTCCCAGGAGGGGCACCCAGCACATTTGTTGAATGAAAGTGTGAATGATGAATGGATGAATACATGAATGAATAATAAGTAGATGAATGAATGACTATATAAATATAGCTAGACATAACTCGATACACAGGTCTAAACGTTCAAAAAGCATGAGTCTCATTACACTAGAGATATAACAGAATAAAAATGTCCCTGATAATTTACTCCAAATCTCTGTCTCAAAAAACACCTCACCCTCTAAAAAAATTTTTTTTTTTTTACTTACAAACTACAGACTCCCTGTGGCATTTAATGAGTTACCCATCATTAACTCTGCAGGATATAGTCAATAAATTTAATATGTGTGTACTTAAATGAAAGATCTGACAGCTATGAATTGTAAATAGAAATTTGGAATCAACAGAGATTTTTATGAGTAAAAATATAAGAACAACATCATTGAAACTTGCATGAACTATAAATTTTTCCTAGCTACTGACTTTTTCAGGTTTTATTAGAAGAAGGAATTGCTGCTTAAGGGCATTTGGAGACAAGATGGGGACAAAGTCCCACACTATTAGAAGCACAAATCTCTAGCAAGATCATTTTAGTATCTATCCCCTTTTCCATCTTCTTCATGAAACAGGTGAAAAATAGTACTGTTCCCAATTCTGGACCACTTGCCCTTCCATTTAGGAACCTTTCTAAGGAAGGTGAGAGGGAGAATTCATAAAGAAACCTAACTTTATGTTGTATCTTCGAAACTACAGGGGCCAGCCAGGGCAGTGACTTTTATTGTTTATCTACTATAAGTCAGAAAGCAGATGAGGTACTTTGTGGTAAGTAATCCCATTCAACTCTTTAAAGCCTCAGTTTCTATAGATCTATGAACAGATTCATAATTCCTACACTATAAATAGAAGCTTAGAAATTTTAAATCACCTGCCAAAGTCACACAGGTAGCAAACTATGAAACTGATATGGTTCTCCCAGACTTCCAAAGTTTTTCTGCTCTGTCATCTAGATATTTATCTTGAATTTGGGGGTGGCAAATTTTTCCTTTAAAGGGCTAGAGAATTAATATTTTAGACTGCGTGGGCCATATGGTCTCTGTTGCAACTGCTCAACTCACCCTGTTTCGGTGTGAAACCAGCCACAGACAGTACATAAACGAATGAGCATGGCTATATGCCAACAACATTTTTTTAAGGACATTGAAATGTGAATTTCATTTAATTTGTAAGTGTCATTAAATATCATTCTTTGTTCATTTTCTTTTCCAACAATTTAAAAATGTAAAAACTGTTTTTAGTTTACAGCTGTACAAAAACACATGTGTCTGGCTGAATTTGGCCCGGAGTCCTTGAATTTTGATCCCCTATGGTAATTCCCTAAGTATCTGCAAATCAGGAGCTGTACTAGATGATTCTCTAAATTTGTGATGGTTTCCCACAGCGCCTAGAACAGAGCAGACCCTTGCCTAAAACTTGGAGATTTGACTGGATATGTGGCTTTCCACAGTGTCGTTATTTTTCTATTGTGAGTTCTTTGCTTCCTTTTTGCTTGAGCCTAAATTTACTCCAACGCTGTAATCTAAAATTTTTTTTAAGAAAAATAAAAGTTGTATCACTTAAAGTTACTGTACCTTAACAAATGCACCTAGAGTGGCACTGTTTTTGCATGCATGAAAGCTCAAAGCCTCAACAACTCCCATGAGTGATTAATCTTCTAACACTAATTAGATATTTGCTAATTAGCGTCTGATGTGTGAAATGAAAAAACATTTTGAAGCTGAAATGAATAGGGTCTAGAAAGATAGGGCTGTATTCCAGTTCCCCCTTTTCCATATTATTATCATATTTCATAAATATTAATAAGATCACATGATACCAGCCGCTCTATAAAATTATCTCTCTGAATGAGGGCTTTTGTTTGATATAATAGGGATGTGTCAATATTTTGCATATGGAAGAAAGCATTCAGTGAAGGAAAACATTTTTTTCTCAATGTTAAAGAGATGTCATATTTCATAAATCACTTTTATGCTTGATCAACCGGTCCCACTTTTCAAACCTGGGTCTCATCTTCCCGTAAGAGAAGGTAGGAAACCTTTCTCCAAATCATCACTTTTCTTCCTTTCTTATACCTTAATCTTATCTTGGTTTAAAAGAAAACTTAACAGAATGGAAAATACTTTAAACCTATGCTTCTGTGCAGTGAAAGAGTAGAAATCATTAAAGAATGGTCAATTTCAATAAGCAATTTTACTAGTAAAAAAGAGACATTTGAATTTCATTAATTGCATGCACAAGGACAATCCTAAAAAACCTCCATATGCCATCTTAATAAAAAAATTTATAGAGAATGGGATAGAGATTTCAGTGCTTCAAACTCACATACAGGCTATAATATTCAAGTCATAAATATTAAGTCATGTATTCTTAAAATATAACATTTTGATTTGAAATATTTCTCAAATGAAAGCACACATTAAACATACTTGGTTCTGAAAGAATAGACCTATAATAATAAAATATTTCAGTTGGTGTGAGATTTTTTCTTTAAACTACTCACCTGTGAATGCTGGTCATATCACAAATTATATCTAATTGCAGCATTGATACAGTAATTTGAAATGATAGCTAAGCACAAGTTGACAAAGGTGACATTGAAACATAATGACGATGAGATTATCGCTTTCTTAAGCTGACATTTTGTGATTATAATAATGCTGATCGGAATGATTAAGACCATAATGATGGGAAAGCTTTAAGAACCAGAACAAAACATACTGAGCCTAGAGAAAGCCTAACTCTTATTTTGTCTCCTGCTTTTTCGACATGGCTTTTTCTTCCCGTGTAAAATCAGGCACATACATGCGCTAGTCTCAGAGACTGGTGGAAACTGCAGTTGACAGACAGCTTATTCTACCTACTCACAGAAGGTTCTGTTTTTCAAAGCTGGAATAAGAGGAGAAGGTCATCTATGCCAATTTGTCCATTTACCCTGGGGATTGTTTTCCGATTGGCTTTGAGGTTGATAGTCAGCTCCCAGATGTAAAACACCAATACAGTATCTGTACTGATAGCTCCCTTCAGCTTAGAATTCATGGTGCTCCAAGGCTCTCAACTGTTGCAAACAGCAAGTGAATGGAAAAGTCTGGCAGACATTACTCTTTCACTTATTGTTAAATGAGAATAAAACCAGACAGCTTTTAATTCCCAGCAATGGAGAAATGAGTCAATGGGAATCATACCCAATCAAGACATCACCAGTCAATCCAGCAGCCGGACCGACTGAACCTGGGAAATGAAGGATGTTCTGTACATTGCTCAGATGAGGCTATTTAAATGTATCAAGTTCAAAGTGTTTGATGAGACTTGTAATTCCAGCTGAAATCTGAACCTCATTTCAAAAATAGAGGATAAGTGTGTCTCAATTATTTGAAATCGTCTTTCCAACCACACATGTGTTTTCAAATTTGGCTTTCATTTATTTATGAGAGACAGTGTCTTCAAGTACCATCACAGATTCATGGATATTCGCCTGGAAGCAATTCATAAAATCTCTGCCACACACCGTTAGGTTCAACTGTCCCATTTTACCGACGAGGCAAGGCATAGACTAACAGGTTTGGGATTTAAGTACTGACTCCTGATTAGAAACTTCTAGGTATCCTACAGTGTCCCACATTCTGCAACATTCAAAAAGTTTCCTTCCTCCCTTAAGGTGTAAACTGACTGCTGGTTTGACAGCGAAGTCAAATATCATGGCTTTGTAACCACCACTTACTTTTCTATAAGAAGTGTATTGAAGAAATACCTTACAGCGTGAATTGCCTGGTGTCTACAGGCATCCCACTCCTTAATAAATTCTCCATTTCACTTGAAATCTTCATCCTTATACATTTCAAGCTAATGATACCCATGTGGGTTGTAACAGCACCTTTCCCCAAGGAACATCTATAGCTTTAATCTTTGCAACATACCTGGGAAGATAGAAGAAGCAAAGGTCATGAAGGTCATGACAGCTAGTAAAGGTTCAGATTTGTCCACAGTCAGCATCAGAAGTAGAAAGCCATGACTTTTGCGGAAGGTCTTGTTTTGATTTGCTTCAAGAAGAATAAATGATCATCATTCTGAGATAACTATACTCTTCCTGAGGGACTAGGTTCATGTTTCTCTACTTTTAGTCAGTCTATCTTTAGAACTTTTAGTTTCTCCTTCTATATCAAGTGATAAGTATTTATACAATAATTTAAAACGGCTTCTAAGCACATAGTGACAAAGAAGGCACTGAAATATGATGAAGATGAGATTATTGTCACTATGTGGCTAGCACTGTAATAAATACAACTTACAGAGTAATTCATTTATTCCTGACAACATTATTCTCTTAGCTGCAGCTTAAAAAAATCTAAAATCTAACTGAAAAAAATAACTGGCTTTTTTTTTCTTTTTCTTTTTCTTTTTCTTTTTTTTTTTGATAGAGACGGGGTCTTACTATGTTGCCCAGGCTGGTCTCAAACTCCTATACTCAAGTGATCCTCCCACCTTGGCCTCCCAAAGTGCTATGATTTTAGGCATAATCCAACATACTCAGCCTCAAAAATCTTTGAAACATTTTAATCCATTCCTTCAAAATTATTTATTGTGCTTGAACAGCATGCTAAACTTTGTGTTGGAATGGGACATTTAATCCTTGTTGTTGTTTTTTTTTTCTTCTTGAGATAGAGTCTTGCCCTTGTCACCCAGGCTAGAGTGCAGCGGTGCGACCTTGGCTCACTGTAACCTCCACCTCTCGGGTTCAAGCAATTCTCCTGCCTCAGCCTCCTGAGTAGCTGGGATTACAGGCACCTGTCACCATGCCTGACTAATTTTGTTTTTGTATTTCTAGTAGAGACAGAGCCTCACCATGTTGGCCAGTCTAGTCTCCAACTCTTGACCTCAGGTGATCCACCTATCTTGGCCTCCCAAAGTGATGGGGTTACAGGTGTGAGCCACCTGTGCCTGGCCTGGATATCTTATCTTGAACCAGACAACTAGGCTCTCACCAACCGTAAGTCTGAGGTCTTGGGGCAAGCAAGTCATAAGTTGTATTCGTGGCCCGGCTCCATGCTAAACTCACAGGTATCCCAAATTTATAAACTCACAGACTACTATTCTCTCTGAGTTCTAGGAAAGAGAAAACTATAGTATATGATCTAAATCTAGTCTGCAGTCTGTTTTTTTATTGCCCACAAGCTAAGAATGGTTTTTCTACTTTTAAAGGGTTATTTTTTAATTTAAGTATATGGGACAGAGAAGAGAAATTGTGGCTCACAAAGCCTTACATATTTACTATCTGGCTCTTTATAGAATAAGTTTGCTGACCATTGATCTTTATAAACTTAAATCTGCCTTCAAGGCATTTTACTTGACTTCTAAATAGTTTAGTACACCCTTTGTGTTTTTTAGAGTTTTTGTGGTAGTGGTTATTATTTATTTGTAGCCACGTGCCAGTCCTTATGATAAAAATTTTGTATATTATAGCTTATCAATCTTGTTAACCCTCAAAATGAGCCTAGGTGGGCATTATTATTATTATACCATTTACAAGTGAAGAGACTCAGGTTCAGGATGATCAGAACATACGGTCCAACTACTAGCCAGAATTCACTCTGCATTGTCTAATTCCACCACTAGCCTATAGTATTATCTTTACACTAATAAGATAAACCTGTCCCTTTTTATTGAATGCAATCATGCAGACTGCTTCAAAAGGGATCCTAAGCTAGGTTTCAGTGCCTCTTACTCCCTTGGCCCAAGTGTCCTGCACAACCATAAGCAGGTTGAGCTTCTGAACCACTCTGATTTCTGCTTTTGATTTGTGAGCTCTAATTCTTAGGGCTTGTCTTAGTCCATTTATGCTGCCATAAGAAAATACCTGAGACTAACTAATTTATAGAGGACAGAAATTTATTTCTCATAGTTCTAGTGGCTGGGAATTCCAGATTCAAGACCCTGGCAAGTTCAGTTTTTGGTGAGGGAATATCTTGATGCCGCATCCTCCAGAGGAGACGAGCACCATGTCTTTGCAAGGCAGAATATGGAAGGGCCAAAGGGCCAACGCTAGTTTCCCCCAGCCCTTTTATAAAGCTCTAAGCCATTTCTGACGGTGTGTCATCATGCTTGAATCACTCCCTAAATGGTTACGCAATGGGAATTAAGTTTCACCATAATTTTGGAGGGGACTTATTAAAATCACAGTTTGACCTTAGTCTTTGGTGAACATCCGCCTATTTTGTGCCTTCTCCTTGCCACAGTTTTCTCACCTATGACTTTGGCTTTTCTTCAAGCAGGGACTGGGTTTCCTTTAAGCAGCATCACCATGGTCCCTCTGCTAGACTTCTCCTTGTCTCTAAGGTCCCATTTCCTTCAACCCTTGTATTTATACTACCCCTTTGAGAGGCAGAAAACGGACAAAGGAGAGCTTGAGTATCTCTAAATTCCTACCTTCATTACAGTGTGCCTGCAGTGTCAGATTGACCCAATGGTCAATAACTTACGTTATTGTGGACATCTTACTGGAATCGTCTGAAGAGATGCATTGAGAGGTATAAGCAGAAAAGGAGACTGAAAAGTTATCTCAACTTGGACTCACATAAGTTTTACAGCTTGGTTTGAAAAGAAAATAGACAACTATTTTTATCTCTGAGAAATGATGATTTTACTTAACCTAGAACTGCTCTGTTAACAACATGCTGCTGATTGTTCAAAGATAGAGAAACAAGGCCGGGCGCGGTGGCTCAAGCCTGTAATCCCAGCACTTTGGGAGGCTGAGGTGGGTGGATCATGAGGTCAAGAGATCGTGACCATCCTGGTCAACATGGTGAAACCCCGTCTCTACCAAAAATACAAAAATTAGCTGGGCATGGTGGCACGTGCCTGTAATCCCAGCTACTTGGGAGGCTGAGGCAGGATAATTGCTTGAACCCAGGAGGCGTAGGTTGTGGTGAGCCAAGATTGTGCCATTGCACTCCAGCCTGGGTAACAAGAGCAAAACTACATCTCAAAAAAAAAAAAAAAAAAAAAAAAAGGTAGAGAAACAAAAGAAAGAAGAAATCATATTAAGGAGAAATTTTAACCTCAAGAAGTGTAGGTCATCATGTGTTCTGCAGGAGGTGTAGGTGACCCTGGGAATAAGGGACAACTGGAGTGACAGGAAAGAATGGAAACCCACGTTGAGAGATGATAATAGAAGAAAGGTCTCACCGTGTTAGCCCCACACCATCACAACTGTCTTCCCCATTCAAGATCTCTTCTCCTCCATCCTGCACACCAAATTAATTATCCTAAGAATTATTTTATCTTGTCACTCCATTGCTCAGACACCACTCAAATGGTTCTCACTGAATAAAGCCCAAATGCTTTCCTGTAGCATTCCACACTGAGTTGCCAGATAAAATATAGGACACCCAGTTAAATTTGGATTTTGGATAAACAATTGATAATTTTGCTCAGGACATACTTATGCTAAAAAATAATTACTTGTTGTTTATCTGAAATTCAAATGTAACTGGCTCTCTTTTATTTTTATTTTCTAAATCTGCAAATCCAAACGCAATTTGCACAGGGCCCCAGCCTTCTTTTAGAGTCTTATGTTTTTGCAGTCCATTAAAGTGGTTTTCACACTCTGAAATGCAAAGGGAGCATTCTTGTATCCAAGCCTGACTCACATTGGCATCCTCCCTTAGAAAGCCTATTTTATTTTTTCTCTACCCAGCTGAGGACTACCCACAGTCCCTTAAGAGTATTCTTAGCCTCTGAGATCTTACATTTATGAGACATCAGTGTAATCCTCATTTGACACTTGGTAAATAACCGTTTTTGGTTTTATCAACATTTTGACACCACTGGCAGAGTCCCATCTTTAGTCATTCAGCTGTTATCCTCACCTGATCACTCTGTCATGCTCTAGATGTGTCCTCCCTTAAGGACACACACTCATCAAATCAGCAAGGCCTAAACCTCCAGCCTGTTGTTTCTTCAAGGCTCTGAGAGGTTGAATAGTTTGTCCACAAACCAAAAGTCTAACAAGTGACAGAAGTAGAGTTTGAACAGAGGTTAAGAACTAGTATGTGTGACTCCAATACCATGCGGTCAATTTTTATTGATCCCACCCTCTCATATATCACACACCTAGATCTTTCTTTTCACTTCGTGCCCTCCCCCCACCATGCTATGTTACTTAACAACTGTACAAGAACAGCCAACCGGGCATGGTGGCTCACTCCTGCAAGCCCAGCACTTTGGGAAGCCGAAGTGGGAGGATTTCTTCAGCTCAGGAATTTGAGACTAGCTTGGGCAACATAGCTAAAACCCATTTCTACAAAAAGTTTAAAAATATTTGCCAAGTGTGGTGGTGCATGCCTGCAGTCCCAGCTACTTGGGAGGCTAAGGTGGGAAGATCACTTACTTGAGCTCAGTAGGTCAAGGCTGCAGGGAGCCGTGATTGCATTCCAGGTGCTTCAGGTTGGGTGACAACTGTGTGTGTGTATATATATATATATATATATACATATATATATATACACACATATATACACATATATACATATATATACATATATATGTACACACACATATGCATATGTATACACATAGACACACATATATATGTGTGTGTGTATATATATGTGTGTATATGTGTATATGTATTTACATATGCATATGTGTACACACACATGCATATGTATAGACATACACACATATATACACACGCACGCACACACACATATGATATGGTTTAGTTGTGTCAACACTCAGATCTCATCTTGAATTCCCACATGTTGTGGGAGCAACTCAGTGGGAGGTAAGTGAATCATGGAGGCAGGTCTTTCCTATGCTGTTCTTGTGATACTGAACAAGTCTCAGGAGATATGATGGTTTTAAAAATGAAAGTTCCCTTGCACAAGCTCTATCTTTGCCTGCTCTCATCCATGTAGAACTTGACTTGTTACTTCTTGCCTTCTGCCATGACTGGGAGGCCTCCCCAGCCGCATGGAACTGTAAGTCCATTAAATCTCTTTCCTGTACAAAGTACCAGTGTTGGGTATGTCTTTACTAGCCAGCTTGAAAATGGGCTGATTATACGTGTATGTGTGTGTGTGTGCATATATGTGTATGTGTGTATGTATGTATATATAAAGAGAGAGAGCACGAGCAGGCACGTGAGCGCAAGAGAGATGTATATATAAATTCCAGTGAGTTGTAACTACAGTTTTTTTTGTATATCTTATCTAATGACACTTTAAATGTCTTAATGAGACAAAGAACAACTTTCATGGACCTAAGATGTCAGGCAATTTATTTGCCTTTTCTAATACTCAGTTTCCTCACTTGCAAATGGGGAGAGTATTAGCAGGAGCCTTACGGTGTGGCCATGAGATTAAAGATGAGACCACACAGACCACTCAGGGCAGCTTAACAGCCGTGTTTGAAGAAAATTCTAAGTAAAGATGCACTGAATAAATGAATGGTATTAAGGGATACTTTTTTCCCACTATACCTAGGAAACAATCGCATCCACAGCATAAATGAGGCTGTGAGAAGACAACGTGCTCGGTAATAAGGTTTATAGGAATTCAAGTATGGAGAGAGAAATGTCTGAGAACTAATGCCCACCGCAGGATAACTAATTGACTATTATTTATTACAAGAAAGTGACAAAACCCCAACAGCTTTGAATTTTAGTTTGTTTATTAATAAGTGAAATAAGCCCAGCACAGAAAGACAAATGCCACATGATCTCACTTACACGCGGAATCTGAAAATGTTGAACTCATATAAGCAGAAAGCAGAAAGTTCATTGCCAGGGGCTGGTGAGAGGTGCAGGGTGGAAATGGGAAGACACTGGTTAAAGGATACAAAGTTTCAGTTAGAGGGGATGAATACGTTCTGGAAATATATTGTATAGCATGGTAACTGTAGTTAATAATAAAGCACAGTATGCTTGAAAATTGCTGAGAGAGACCTTAAATATTGTCCCCCCCCCAAAAAAAAAGAGTGTGAAGTGATGGACGTGTCAAACTAAGTCTAATTTAATCATTCCACAATGCATGCATATCAAAACACAGCTATGCATTGTAAATACATACAATTTTAATTAGTTAACTATGCCTTAGTAAAGCTAGGAAAATAGAATAAAGTTAAATAAAATAAAATAAAATGATAGTATACTCATAAAAAAAAAAAAGAAAGAAAGAAATAGTGGACTGCAACTTTTGAAAACAGTTCTCAGCCTCTGGCTTCAGAGCCCCCAGCACGGGTTATTCCTGTACATACAGAAACAGCCATCCACAGATTCTGAGAGGTATAAGGGGGAATAAAACATTAGCAACCTCTCAAAAATACAAGAAGCCACCGTTTCAGCCACTCCCAATGCTTAACAAGATTTGCAAACAGAATATGAGATGTCCTGTGACACCCGGTGTCATTCATTTGAAGGCAGTAAGTGAAACCTCTTTAGGCGCCCATGCTCCTGGCAGTCAGGGATTGTGTATTGCTCTGTTTTCTTCACTTCAGCTCAGTCTAGGCCTGTACCCTCTCCAGCCTCCTCCACTCAGACGGAAGAGTTAATGCAGTTAGATTGTTCCCGGGCTTCTAGCAAGACTACTTCAAATGATATTACTTCCATTTGCGACGTGTATCACCAGCAGTGCTCACATTTGAGGGAAACAGTAAACAGACATCTAAGTCCGCTTGCTGGAAGAGAAGCCACGCTTCCCACTGAAAAGACGGCAGCGACAGGGCTGTAAATTTGTCAATTTCCTAAACAGGCTGCGGCGAAGCACCGGGCTCCACCTGAATGGCACTCGAGCAGGGGCCAATGGCTCTGTGCTCACAGGATCTGGGGGAACCTTGTTTCTCGGATCAAGAGCCCATTTTGACAGCAGGGGATCGATGTAATGAGAGTGGAAACTTAAACCAGGGCTTTCTGCTGATAACTACCATTTTGTGAGAAAATCCACTTTGGGGCTAAATAAATAAATAAATAAATAAAATAAAAGGGTGGGGGGGTGTCTAAAAAACATCCAGCACATAGAGTTTTTCAAGGATTAAAAGATATAAGAGAAGGAAAGTATTAAGCCCAGGGCCTTACGCACAGAACTAAAGAAAGGGTGTCTGCAGTTTACACAAACACACTCACACTTACAGAGGGACAGTCACATGGAAACTCTTGGGTGGCCCTTCCTAGCTTTATTCCTTACTCTTTCATTTTTTAAAACTGTATTCCTTCTAGAACAATGTTTCTCAAGTTATCTGTTGAACAACTGATTTTTGTTAACATCCAATCTGTCACAGATGTAAAATATAATAAAAATGAATTAGTAGAAAAATGAATATCCTGATTCTATCAAGTTGCTCTAAAAAGTTTCTAAACACTCTGAGTTTCTCCATGTATCTCGTTGTGGATTGGTAGCAGTTTGCTCTGCAGATTAACTCTGAGTAGCACTGCTTTGGGATACATTCTATATTGCTTAGTACAAAAGACTTTTCTCACAAAATGGTCAAGGAACATATATCTTTCTTTGTGATAGATAATGTATATAACAAATTAATTACAATACTGCACCCCAATGAATTGAATTTGGAAGAGTAGCCATTCCTTTCTTCTCTATTCCACTCATCAGCTTCAAACATGTTGGTATGAAGTTCCCGGAGGACCCACGAATGCTGGGTTCTGTGAATGCCAAAACCTTTGTTGCCTGCGTTTTCTATCATCTCAAGAGGCATTTAGGAACTTAAGAGAGTTAAGAGAATATATTAAAGAATCCGTAAAATTTTACCTTTACGTGTGTTATTTGTACCATCATAAACTAACCCAGTCAGTCACTTATTTCTGCACCAATCAACAGAACCCACTGGTCTACATGAGCATACATGTGGCTTCACTGTTTTCAAGGTTACCCTTCGTTTCAGCTGATTGTATTTACTCATGTGTTCAGATATTCTGGGCTTAAGATAAATGCTGGGTTCTCTACAAAAGACAGGAAGGTTCTCCTAAGTTCAGAAAATGAACAAATTAAGTTGTGAAATAGAAAAGACTACACCAAGAAGCATAGTAATGAATTCTAGTTATAGCAACATTGCTGAAAAGTCATAACATTACAGAATGTTCAAGGGTTTAATGTAACTCCTGGAGATCACATCTCAATCTCCTTATTTATAGATGTGAAAACCAGAACAGGGACTTAAGAGTCACTGGTCTGCAGCAGGACCAAGAGTCTGGCTCAGATGGAAGGAGGGGCTGCAATTGAACAGAAACCATTTGCTGACTGATATGCTTTTTCTCAACCTAAGATTCCAATTTATAAAATTGAAAAATATATATATACACTTCACTTATTCACTCAATTATCAAGATCTACAATATGTAATACTATATGAAGAAGAGAAAAGGGTTCTCCAGATGGAAGGAGAGACGCCAAGCTAAGGCTTTCTTATTGATTATTATCTTTACCATTATTAGATATAGATTTAAAGCAGACTATTAGAGAAATCATTTTCTATTTTGTTTAATCTTTCTACTTCTACCACTCCCACAATACTTACTCAAATAAACCAAAATGAAAGAAAAATCATGTGGAATATATAGTATAGAATTTCAAAAAGCCTAAAGATAGTTCTTAGTGACAAAGGACCACCGACAGAGGGCTACTGTCTTTCTAACAAACACACAGCAAGGAGACACAAGGATGTGAAGAGGTTATGAGAATTCATTTCAATGAGTTCAACAGGGATTATTTTGGGATAGTAGTAGAATAATATCAGTCGTTGAGCAGCTACAAATGCTGAACACTTAAACATAATCAGATCTTCTTTGCTCAGCACCATATAGCGTATGGTGGACTGGAAGGATAAAATTGGAAAAAGTTAAAAAATTTTCTCCATTTATATAGCTAGAAACACAAAAAGGGACCTGAATCCCAGCTCACTATGTGGCAGATACGATGGTAAGAATGTTATGCACATGACTTTATTTAAGCCTACCAACAAACTTCTAAAGTAGGTGCTATTACACCTCAAGTTTATAGATGAAATTACCCAGTCACAGACAGACATTTAGGTACGCACGCCCCTTAGTAAGGCAAAGAACTGGGATTCTGAATGTAGCACCCATGCTTCTTTATTCACAACACCACGCTGGCTCCCCAGTACCCTCTTCCATCTGGCAGCAAGAGGCAGAATATTTGGCCAAATACTGCACATCCCTAGCCCAAGAAATCTTGCAGTACCTTTTGACTTCCAAATGAGCTAGGGGCACCGGAAGGAATGACCTTTCTTATCTAAGATGAATACGTTTCCCATTATTGCACACTACTGTCACACTGCATCATTCAGCATTGCTCTCTAATTCACAACCCTCCAAATCGTCAGGCTTTTACTGGACACTTTAATAATTAAAATTTATCTTAAAAAAAGGCAATATGAAATTTGTCAGAAGACTGACTTTATACAGCGATCAAAGCAAAATACTGAATACCTTGCAAGGCCTTATTAAAAAGAATTTAATGGACTTGAGCTGAAACCTTTTTATTTCCGTCCTTCTCCACCAGAGGATAGAATTTCTCTAGAGACTTCAGAAAAGCTACATAATTTCTTGGTGCAGTTACTCTGAAAAAGCAAAAGATGGACTCCGCCTTGCTAGTACATTGAAGGTTAACTCTACCTGTCTTCCTCTCTTCAAAACAAGGACCCCCTAACTCTAAGTATTTACTTAAGCCTTCATTTAATAAGCATTTATTGAGTGCCTACTGTTTGCTAAGATTGAAATAAAAGGATTCATGGTCTCTATCCTCACAGAATTCTGAATTTACAAGTCATAATGTGCAAATAATGTAGTCAATGAAAAAACAAAGCATGCACAGAATATTATGAGATTACGGATAAATAAGTATTTCTACACTGAGATCAAGAAATGACCTAAGAGAGGGGGAAAAAAGCATTTTCTCCTGTCTTTAGAGTATTAGCATCTGTTGACCAAGGGGGACAAGGGCTAGGGCAACGTAGGCAAAGGGAACAGCGTAAATATAGACAGAGCCCAGGAAATCCAACACTTGAGGAGTAAAATGGTAGATTAGAAAGGATGTCATGCAATTACATGAAAAAAATTCATAGCATGAAATTCTGACTGTTCAACTATTTGATATCCTGTACACATAATTTATAAGGGCCTGCTGAATTTTTTTTCTTTTGTGGTGGATGGAGGACTGTTCTTTGCTTAATTTATAGTTCTAGCAAACCCAATCCTTGGGCTTGCCTGTGCATGAGGGCCAATGTCATACTTCAGATGTATCCTTTTTGCATCAAAAAGTTAAATTCAAAATGTCTTTTTTATCTGGGAATGCAAAGTTTCAGTTGTCCATCTTTGTAAGTCGGAATTCTCTCCCTCCAACAGGATATGGGGGAGTAGGGGTAGATAAGAAAGGAGTGTTGGGAAAGAGTGTGGGATTCCTGATCAAAGATTCTTTATTCTAGAGAGTTCATTTTTCATGCCAGGAGACAGGGATTGATTGAGTTTGAATCCAAATGAACTCCATGCTTTTCTGATGTATTGTGGGTCAGATAAGGGTATATCGTATGCCCTCAGAAATATACTTACAAATATTTTAGCAAGACTCCTTAATCTTACTTTTCTACTTAAAAGATCTGTGAACATCTCAGGAGCAGATTTCCACAGACACTGAATGAGATTTTATTCAAGAAATACAAAGGCTTCAAATATATACTAATTGAGAAAGCATTATCTATGGTAGAAGGCACAAATCAGCCAATTAGCCAATGAATAGGAATTAGAAAGAAGGAAATCTAACTTCCTAGGAGATCCAGAGAAATTTCTTTTTCTAGGTATTAATATACGGGTATTTATAAAATAACTTTTTAATAAGAGTTATAAAAACAATATATATTGATTCTAAAGCCATCACAAAGTGTAAACAAGAAAAAAGAAGAAGAAAACTGCCCTTCAAGGCAATCCACAGTTGTTGTCGTTTTCTGATTCTATAAGTAGTGATATAGGCTTCTTATGAAACATTAGAAAAATAGAGAACCTTGTATTCTCATTATCTCACTGTTAGGAATCTGTTGCAGAATGTTCCATCCATCTTTTCTAGGGGTGTGTGTGTGTGTGTGTGTGTGTGTACGCATGTGTGTGCGTGCTATTTCTTGAACAGATAATGATACTTTTTGACATAGGTAGCTGACTGTATGCATTCGTATCTTAGATTATTTTTCAGAGATGACCTCTATTATCCCAGTTTTAAATTTACCTGCTTATCTATTTAGTCATTTTTAATATATGGATCTTGCAGTAGAGGTCTCTTTGCTGTTCATGAAGGCACTAGATGCTGCTATGCAAATATTGGGTACCGTTTATATTTTATTCTTGTTTTTATGAATATATAAATGAATATGTTTCTTCCTTTGTTAGGCAGGTCTTTCTTCTTTTGTTAAGTGGATTGGCCATTTACAAGGAGACCCATTTCTGAATATGCATAAAGAATAAAGACATTTGCTATGCAGTTTTATGTCCTGATAATTGGGAGATAATAAATGGAGATATGTTGAAGTACATAATAATATTAATAACAATATTAGTAATAAAGATAATACAAGCTATATTTTTCTAATAGTGTCAACCAAGTCATATAACAAATGAAGATAGTCCTTAGGAGCTTAAGCAGGTTTCACTGCATACTTCTCTATTTTCCCCTCATACTTCTCAAAGAGAGTTATAACCTGCTAGAAATTTCAAATCTAAGGTGATTCCTACAGCAGAGTTCCTGATCTGAGAATATAAAATGATCTCATTTAAAAGTAGATACCTGGTAAGAAATCACCACAGGAACACATAGAAATGGAAGAAAGATTAGAATTGGTCCTCTAGGTCCCAGGTCAATGAGACTTCAGCAATATCCAGATTGTCCTCTATAAAGAAAAGTCAGCCATGTTGAAATTTCCATATTATTGGCATCTCATTTTCCTTAATCTTTGTTAAGAAATTACCAGATACTCATGCATTCTTTTTTGATAACAAATCTCAGTAGAGCTGAGCCATATGTTGCTCCTTGGTTCTCAGAATAGAGTGCTTAGGTTGGTACTTTGAGCCTCAAGACCTATAAATAACTTCTCCAGGAAACACCATTATATAAAGAGAATCTGACCTTTAAAAAAGATTGACATTTGGATATTGGTCAAAATATTACTCCTTAACATTAAAATATGTCATCACAGTGTCATAATATTGTGACATGTGATGGTGTCACATCAGGCCAACCTCACAAAGTATGAATCTAAGCAATCAGCTTACACAGATTTGTACATTCAAAGGAAATCCTTTCTGATGTTCTGCAGGGTGGGGAGCAGCTTGGAGCGAGGGCAGTGTGTAATTTATGCACTTGATTTGGCAACTGGCCAACACAGTTTGGGAAGATTGACACAGAAACTGCTCATCAAGCTGATTAACAAATACAAACAAGGGATGATTCTTGTTAACAGCACCAGGTTGGGAAATACCAAAATATTGTGTTTCCCATAAGAAGCTTGCAAGACTAACTGTGGGCACCACTTCAGATGCATTACAGTTTATGCTGCTAACTTCTTCCAGGTGGGATGAGGGTTTAATTTGTAATAGAGAGAACTGGCATTTCTTTTTACCCCATTATTTGTGAGTGTGTAAAAATTCTTATATAGTAAGAGAGGGGTTTAATTCTGGCTGCATGTTAGATTTTCTCGGGGAACTGTTTCAAAAATAGCAATGACCTGGGTTTCCATCATCAGTGACTTTGATTTAATAGGTCTGGAGGAGGAGGGTACATTTATGCATCTGGTACTTTTTGAAAGCTTTTCAGATGATTACGACGTGCATCCAGTTAATCTTCACATAGGTAACACCAGCCTTACTTGGAAGCTTGTTAAAAAGCAGGATTAGGCTTTGCCCAGGTCTAAGGAATCAGAATCTACATTTTAACATGATTCTTAGGTGAATGGTACACATATTACATTTTGAGAAACACTGCCATAGAGAAAGGAGATAGAATAATAAGGATATTTACCAATGTTTGGTAATAATAAAGATAATACTGATGAAAATAATTGTCATAGCTAATGCTTATTAGGTGTTCACTGTGTGCCAGACACTCTTCTGAACACTTCATATGCATTAACCCCCTTAACTCTCAAAACAATATAGGAAAGTAGGTATTGTTATTATCCCTATTTTTCAGATGAGAAAATTGGTGTTTATGAACTTGTTTAAAGTCTCACAGCTATTGATGGCTGATTGGGCACCCGCAACAATTTTCTCCCTTTGTATTAAAGAAACATGCACTTTATCAGCCAATAATGAATGAAATTGAAGGACTTGGCACTCTAATACACTGGCCGAAGTCAGAGAGACTGACGCAATAGAGTTTATGGTCTGTATGCAACGTGAATGGCCTTGCTTTCTTTACCTATAAAAGAATCATAGGATAACTGAGATGAATAACCTGTAAATATGAGATATTAAACAACCTGGGGTATCATCTCTAAGACACTCAAGGATCAGAACACATTTACAACTTTGAATTTGGATCTTAACTTTATTCCAGGATCATGAAACTCAGTCGATGTCAATGAAGGGCCCAGAAACATAGAAAACGTTTTCAGAAGGGAAATATTGGACTAATTAATGTGCTCTTTTCTTCTTAAGAAAAACCATGAGTTGCATTTGGGGAGATATTTTCTGAAAGCAGCAAGTTTCCCCCTGGTCAATCTAAAATAAATATTATTCTATTAGGTGCTAAAGAAATATTTGTTAAGTTAATGAATATGGATACAAAGTGCTCTTTCAAAGGTAATTTTATTCTGTTTTTCGGAGACTGTGAATGTGGTACATAGACGAGTTTTATTTGTCATGTGTAGGCATTTTTTTTCAATGAGTGAACATCAACTATCAAGGGATTTTACACATAAACATGTAGACAAAAAAGTCCAGATTGTGTCTACACGTTTATGTATAAAATCCCCTGATATTTGATGTTGGCTCACTGAAATCTAGCTTGTTCAATTGAATTTGATCAAATCTAGCTTTTTCTTTAAAATGGAAAGATCTGGCAAGACAGAGCTCACATTACATGTGCAACCATCAGCCAACACTTCCTGGTGATACCCACAGGAATGAGGCACATGCTCACTAGTTACCTGCTGTCCCACCTGTAGCGGGCTAACTGGTGGCCTTCAGAAACAGAAACCTAGTTCTTAATCCCTGGAACCTGCAAATCTTACCTCCTGTGGCAGCAGAGTGGCTATTACATTAAATGGCAAAGGATGTGACCAGATATGATCTTGAGGGGAAGAATTTACCTTGGATTACCCGGTTGGGCCATAAATGCTATCACATGTATCCTTATATGAGAGAGGCAGAGGGAGACTGAGACAGACACACAGAGGAAAATGGAGCAGGGGGAGATGTGGCCACGAGCCAAGGAATGCCAACAGCCTTCAGAAGCTGGAAGAGGTCATAGCCTCTTCTCCCCCGGTTTTTGCTTTTGGCCTCCAGAACTCTAAACAAATGAATTTTTGTTGTTTTAAGCCACCCAGTTTATGATAATTCATTATGGCAGCCCTAGGATAGTCACATAGTACTAAGACACATAGACGCCTAGGTGAAATCAGTTGCTTTTCTATAGGGCAGAGGCATACTTGCTGGGTAAGGTATACAAAGTAGGACATAGTAGTAATAGCTCTCATCTCCCTGGGCTGCTACTCTCTAAATCCAGGCATTATCCCTTAGAATGAATCTAGTTGAGATTCACTCATTTTTGCTCTATACCAGGATACTGCTATCTTACTATAAAAGTATGCCTTTTAGGTAGATTTATATTTTTATATTATAACTTTATAAGACGCCATAAAGAATGTATTTCCCATCAGATATAAAATAAATAATATAGGCAAAAGATCCTAAAGGATTGAATACTCCATAACCGTCATTTCACAAATGGGAAAACAAGACCCAGAGAAAGAAAATGAAGGGCCCAAGATCACACAGATAACGAAGGCAGAATGAAGAACAGACCTCCTCACTATTGGCTCATTACTCATTCACATCCCATCCAACCCCTTTTTCATAATCATCAGAGTATTGCTTTTAGTTCTTTGGTGATTGAAATAAGACTGACTGTGAGGTCCATTTAATAAAGTGCCATTTTTGTTCAAGGGTAGTATTGTCATGCCCTGAATCTATCAAAGGAAATGCTTTAAGTCCATCTCTAAATAGGACTTTTTATAAGCAAACTAATTTATCCAGAACATTTAAGTCACTTCATGTTTAACTATAAAAAAGTCTTGTCATGATATAAGTAGTGTTTAATGCACTAAAGAGTAGGGGTATTTTTTTAAAAAATTGGACAGGAACAACTCAACTGATCACTTTTTAAAGAGAAGGGAGAAATGAAAGAGTATGTCTTAAACCATTTATTAGAAACAGTTGAAAGGTCTTAAGAAAACCTGAAAAATATAATTGTGCTTTACAAATTGAGGATTAATATACAGTTAAGCACTCAAAGGATACCATAAATTAATATTGTGCACCAATGTTCTTCTTGGTAAGAGAAAGAGAGAGAATCTTTTAATTAAATTTTATTTCTAAAGGTAATTTTTCTACAGTAATCATAGATTCTCCAGTAAGGGAAGAACTAGCTAACACAGTGCTGCATTAGCTGAGTTTTACACCTTTCTAAGCCTTAGGTGGTCGAGTCACATTTGGACTCCGTTCTGCATAAATTTCACACTCGAACACAACAGCACTATTTTCCTTAATGCTTATCCCAGAACTCCCTAAAAACACATGGAGTCTGAATTTCTGGAACTCATTCATGAAATAATAAGGATTTCTGTAACCAGTCAGAAGGCATATTAAAATGCCATGGTAATGTGTTTGGCTATGCCAAGATCCCACCAGACACAGTGACAAGCTTGATTCATCAATCCCCAAAATAAACCTGTATATGATGAATGTTTTTGCAGAGTTCCTGGGTAAATTTAGCGGTTTTCACCATGACTAATTCTAGCCACACCACAGCCTATTTGTTCAAAAATCAATGGATATTTCCTAATTCCAAATTTGTGTCTCATTTTGTATCTTTCTCTTCTGGTATGCAGAAGGGCTAAAAATTAAATTAACCAATCTTGCCTTAAGGAAGAAAATGTGAATATTTGAGTAGTGATATACTTGCCTTTTATTGGTTCAAGCAATGGATCTAGGATAATCGACTTGATCTAAAACACTGAAAGTTAATTTTGGCAACCTTTGTCTCTGGCTATGAATATCCCGAATGTTGTTTATTTATTTCTGAGACCTATGCATCATGGCATATGGTTGCCTGTAACACCCTCTGCAATAAAAACTGCAACCTCAGTCTCTCCAGAAAGGTCAGTTTCATACGACCATGTTATTGTCTATATAACCCATCTCTTACCTCTATCTCACCAAGTTTTGGCTAATTAACTAGGAGTGAGCCCTGATTTACAGGCAGTCTGTGATAGATGTGACCTGGCACCAGGAAAAAAAAAAAAAAAAAAAAAAAGGAAAGAAAAAAAGAAAAAATGGAAAAAGCTGAGCTGAGCCAATATGTTGGGATTCTGAACCGGCGCTAGGAAAGAATTAAGTAGTTAAAAATTGCAGCCGAAAGTGAAAGGTCCAACTGAAAGATAAGTCAGGCAGGTACCAGAGGCCATGTGGAAGATGAGTTATGAGGAGCTAGGAGCAGGGAGTAAGCAGCACCATGATGTAAAGATGAAGAGTAGAGAGAAGAACACACACAAAGACGCCAAGCCACATACATCACAGACAAAGCACTGCAACGACGAATCATAAACTGTTCTGCAGAGGTTTCTTCAACCTTTTGTACCTGGAACGATCTATTTCTCAAATAGTCTACCCATATCCAAATCAGCCCTCTCTTTCATCTTTTCTGAATATGATAGACCAAATCACTGGTTTCCAGGCATTATTATCCTCATACAAAAGCCTTGCCCTCCCATCTCATACTGAAAGAACATGAATGAGCCTGTTTCTGGCAAGCAAGAGGAATATTAAAAATATTCTATAGGCCTAGTCATTCATCCGAAGATGTTACACCGTTTGTCAGGTTTGATTAGGTACTCCTTGAGATATCTCTTTGCTTCCTGCAGAGATCCTGCTGTTTCATAACCACTTTCTTTGCTGTTCTACAGCCATCTACAGTTCGGGCATCTTGATGTGCACTGCTCAACGAGACCTAGTCAAATGCAGACATATACTGGTTACAGAGAATACCAAAATACTTTAAAACTCAACTGCACACTTCCTCAACTGCTTCTTGCTGGGCCGTTGAAGGCATTAAGGCATTGGGTGATTAAATATCTGTTATCATTAACTCTAATTTTAACCTCAATTAAATGTTTAGGCCCCATTTAGCCTATGCTCACAAAGTGCTGAATCAAGAGTCTAATTTCTAACGTTTTGTGACATGATTCTTCAATTTTAGAATGTTTTCTGTGTTTTCAAATACATCTTAAAGTACTCCTTTGCTACATCTGAAATGATTCGTCTTGTAAACATTGTATCAGAGTTTCAACTAACATTCACTTAAAATTTAGTTTAACACCAGTTTTTGCAGTGCCCAGATAAATCCGAACTGTTTGTGTGTGTATAGATGTTTGTGTATGTTTTAAAAACAATCATGATTTGATTGTGAAACTGTAGGTCGAAAATCATTCCTAAGAAATAAGGAATTCAATTTTGACATCTAGCCATATTGGTTACATTTTTCAGAATTTCCATAGCCTTCTCTTAGTGAACTGTAATTTCATGCTTTAGTTAGAGGTATATAAGATGAAATAGAGATCTTTAAGCAACTTGATTTTTTCCTTTCTTTTGAAAGTAATAGAGGTATAACAATTTCAGCTGTTGAGTTATTGGCTTCAACATATAATAAACGTATACTACAAATCTAGAATCCTTATTTTTCAAAGTGCATGGTTTTGGCATAAGCACTAATACCCTTAGTTTAATGATTCACTGTCTGAGAAAGAACTTCTGCTTCGTGCTTAGTGCCCTTAATATTCCTACTACATAGAGGAATCAATGGTAGATATGGAAGTAAATTTAAAACTAAAGACCTTAATTGATCAACCAGTCAACACACATTTAGTGACCTGTTATGCGCTAAGTGTTGGGATAAATCCTGCAGAAAATGTGAAAAAAAAAAAAGACAATATATTGATGATTTCTGTCTTGGAAGAAGTTCTAACCTGGATAAGAAGATAATATTTAAGCATATGACACCATGAGACAATCATACAGGATAAAATGTAATGAAATGTTTGGTTGGTTGTTACAGAGTGTTAGATGTCAGAACAGGAAAATTACTATGGTCTGTAGTAAAGGGGGAGACATTATGGATTTAAGCCTTGGACTGAAAGAGGAAAGGCTATGGACTAGATAAGGCTTTGTTTACTCCACACTCTTTCTATAGAAACATTGCTGCGTAAAACTTACAAGAAATAAGTCACCATAGTACGTTATACGACTTCTCTTCTCCAAGACTGAATCTAAAGACAGACATTATGCATATTGCCTACATAGACTGCCTACATATAAGATTCTCAAGGCTCAAGAAGCCTCTCTACCCCAACCCTCCCAAAAGATCCTGCCATTGCCCCCTCTGAATCAAGCACATCATTCAACATTTGGGCCTTTTTGGAGAGAAAGAAGAAAATGATCTTTAACGGCATAAAAATTCTAGCCTAGTACTCATCAAGTCCTTTCACTGTCATGGTGTGACTCTGGACTGATAACCCACTCAGTCTCAGTTTTCATGTAGGCAATAGGGCTGATGACCAAATGATACTGCCAGGCATATGCATGCCATATTGAGAAACGTGCATGAACAGTCATGTGATCATCAGATGTTAGCTACTCCAGCTGCTCTTGTTAAAATGTCAGTTAACCTGTACACATTCACTGGACATTTCAGATTGAGCCATATAAAATTACAAACATTCAATTGTTTTGACTTACAAAAATGACAATTTTATATGATTCAATCTAATGATAGTACATTAGTCTACTTTCAGTCATTAACAATTTCTCTAACATTATGGTCAAATCAAAGAATGAAGGATGTCTTGGAATGTAGAGGAAGGATATGAGACAGACAAGTTTTGATTCGGGGATGAAACAGGAAAATCCAGGTTTGGGAAGTTAACTTTATTGTCACCTGTCATGGCATCATTGGAAAGTGAATGTCATTGCTGAGTACCTGGATTTGAACAAGGTATAGGAGATGACACATGAACTTAAACTACTGAATACTTTTTTTTGTTTGTTTTTTAGACAGAGTTCATGCTTTATTGCCTAGGCTGGACTGCAGTGGTGCCATCTCAGCTCACTACTCGAACCTCTCAGGTTCGAGTGATTCTCCTGCCTCAGCCTTCTGAATAGCTGGGATTACAGGCACAGACAACAACACCCGGCTAATTTTTATATTTTTAGTAGGGGTGGTGTTTCACCATGATGGCCAGGCCGGTCTTGAACTCCTGACCTCAAGTGATCTGCCTGCCACAGCCTCCCAAGGACTGAGATTACAGGCATGAGCCACCGGCACCCGGTGCCCAGCCCCAGGCTCCTACTGAATACTTTTGAACAGGGAAGACCTGACTCTCCCTCAACTCCACCAATCCCTCATCACCAGGTGCATATAACTCTCTATTTGGGGGGCACAGCAGAAGTCAGTTGACTGCCAGGTTGAATGGTATCAGCCTTGGCAAGACAGCACAAATCTGGTAAAGGGTCCAAGCACGGCAAGAAACTATACGTTTGTTTACTGTTTATGCTTTTAAGTGTTCCCAGATAAAAACCTCCATTTGTCAATGACCCAGCAGGGAGTAAATGAAAATGCTTATTCAGACCCCTCAGCCGAGACAGCTCCCTTAATCCGCTCACTGATGAGATAACGCTGTAGGATTACAATAATCAACATACAGTATGTCCTCTATTAGCGCTGACAACTATAGCAGTTCATAAGCACTAGGAGACGTTTCTTCATTTACATAATATAGTGACAGAATTTTACCCTTCTGAGACCATCCATTATCTCCCTATCCCTCCCTTGAAGAATTTCAAATAGATACAATTATATTGAGGGCCATTTACAATCACATTTGTAAATGCTCAAACTTTAAAGCAAAAAATGTATATGTATATGCATGCAGTTCCCATCACTGACTTAAGTCACTAAATTATACACATATCTAGATATTAACAGTGACATTAAGATTCTCAGCTTCCTCTCAGGGTGAGAATTACAATGAAGTGTCTGTGAGACGGGTATGTAAATAGGGAAAGTAATAATGCACAGACTCTTCTTAAAATACTTTCGATATCACTATTAGTTTATGCAGTGACATTTTAAAGTTATTTCCCTCTACAGCCTTTCCTGGTTAGCCAAGGTAAGGCCCACTGACAAAGAGAGAAGGCACTTTCTGGTACACATTTTTTAAAAAGTTGGTTAAAATTCACATTATGAAATTGCAAAAGTTTAGATAATTCATTCAAATTTGGCTTTTTTCCATGCACTTTTCTAAAGAAAATTTAAAGTGTCAAAAATACATATCTTGTGCTCATTATTAAATGCTAAATACCACAGTGTTTTGAGCTGCCTCGTGGCCATTGTAAAGAAAACAGGTGTTCTGATAGATTATAAAGTGTGAGTCAGATGATGTGTAGGACAGAATTTTAATGAAGCTGCAAGTACAGAACTCTGACTGGCCTCTTGAATATGATGCAAAAACCCTGAAAGTAGTCTTAAAGACAAAATAGCAGGAACACAACTCAGGAAGCATTCATTAATAATCAACAAGTAAATGGGATGTGGAAAATCATTATATTGAGGTGCTTTTGCATTTCAATGCAATTTAATATAGCATTAGCCTAGGGAGAAGGTGGGTATAATTTAAAAGGACATCCATGTCTTTGTATATATGCAAATATATGAAGAATGTGTCTTAATCACCACATTAAGTTACTAGTCAAAACCACATGCAAAAGCCACATAATTCTTCTAGGTGCAGAGATTCCATTAGAGATGGAAAAAGGCACACAAGCCTGGCATCAAAGAATGATTATTAATTTCTTTAATTAGGTTTCTATTTAGAAACCTTCTGAGAAACCTAACTTTTCTGCCCTTTGTTTTCCATTGAAATGTCTAGAGAGGTTATGCAAGTAAAAATACACTTGGAATTTTAGGTATATGATGAAATCTATGCTACAATCCAGAAGCATTTACAAAGTCTGGAAGTAAAGACTACATTTTAAATTAGATGATATCTTTCATTAACAAGTGTGAATTTGGTAGCTAGTGTCTTTTACAGAAATCTAGATTATATTCAATTGTCCTAAATTTTTCCATTTACATTTTTCCTGAGTATTATATATTCAATAATTTTGATATAAAAATTAGCATTTTGCTATGTTTTCTGGCACTCATATGTAATCATTATCAAAAGAAATTTCTAAAAAAAAAAGCTGTATCCTCAGGCTAATATTTTAGCTACTTCACAGCAAAGACTTCCAGAGAGTTCATCAAATAGACAGAACTTTCACATGAAAAAAATTTCCTTTGGCTAAATAAGTGTAATTAATAAGAAAACTGGAAGTGAACTTATTTTCATTTGCCCCAAATATTTATAGATTAAACTAAATACTGTGATTCATTATCTTCACTACCTCCCTTTTTCAATTGACATTAAGCTCTTTGAGGGCAAGGCTCTGAAGACTTTTACCGTGGTATACCCAGGACTTGGCATAGGGCCTGGCCATTGAAATCCATTGGCAATCCATTGAGATGTGTTTATATAAATTAAAGAACAAAATGCCCACACATCATATAGAGTTCTGAAAAAATACTAAGACTACATGAAAAGGCAATCTACAAATGCCTTCTTTCTTCTTTTTTTTTTTTTTAAGGGACTTTGCTTTTGTATTTCATTTGAGTCAGATACATTATAAATAAGAAAATGAGCCACTTTGACAATTTTCTGTTCTCTTTTAAAAATCAGTGGTATAGACTGTGTATCTCTTCATTTAAAAATTATACAAACTCAAGGTGAAACAACATCATATTTAACCTATGTGATTCTTTTTGATATAAATATTAAACACTACTGTCTTATTATTTGCCTTGCAAAGACACTTACACATATACTCTGCTTGTAGTCTACATCCTGTAGACAGTAGAAATATTGTCACTTTTCTAACTCTTTTTATGTCCATGTAGTCTGAAACATGTATGGTTGGTAAGTTTCATGCTTAAATGTCATTGCCAAAGTGCATTCGCCAATGACATCACCTATCAGATTAAAAAGGAACTCTGTATCATGCAGACAGGAGCAAAAATACCTTCACAACTCTCACTTTCAGTATTTACCTTCGAGAACTTGATTGCACAGACAGTTTTCCTTTCCATACGAGCAGTTTACATTTCCACCTCTACACACACTGTTCCTTTCGAAGGCAATGCCATTCCTCTGGTTTGCTACCTGGGTAGGCTGGACCTGTCAGTCATTCAGGCCCTAAACCTCTTCCAAGAGGCACTTGGGAAACTTCCGGTGAGATCGCTCCTTGCTCTGGAATCTCTAGAACTTCTTTTCTAACAATCGCTTGCTAATTCTTACTTAATGGCTATAGCCATCATTTATTTTTATGGGAAGCCTGATATTTCCAACCAAGTTTCAAACCATGAAAAACATTCTTGCGTGTTCTTCTGGGATGAGCACAGTTACTGGGCAGAGCCCTGTTAGTAGTAGCATGCCTGCCTCAGCCACGTACTGAAATTTATTTGGCAGCAGAGAGTTTAGGAAGTGCTGACCCATTTATAGTCTCATTTACCTGACATTTCTAGGAAGTTGATGGGGCCGTGTTCATAACTGGCTGTTCGTTTCCCTGTTTTCTCTGTAGCATGACTGGCTCCTTAAGGGCAAGATAAGGATAGCATGCTTGTACGTCCAGTATTTTGAAAACCAGGTGCTGAACATGGATACTCAAGGATAGCTTTTGAAATGAATAAAAGGGAATGTTGAGAATCTGGAAGTTAAAATGTCCTATGCAAAGTCCTGGGGCCGCTGAGTTGAAGAGAGCAGGAAGAACCCTGTGCTGCCTGCTCTGTAGTGAAACACTCTATCCATTCAGCACTGCATTCTAACTCGTTGGCAATCTGGGCATTTAAAGAAACAGCTAAGAGAAAAGACTAAAGGGGAGACGCTACATAGATGCCTTATCATTCTTCCTTCCTAGAGATTATAGCATTGATCTGACCACGGTGAGACCCAGGAGAATGGGGTCTTACTCAGCAGGACGATGACTGCCCGCCAACTCAATAGCACAGCTAACAATCGGCTGTCAGTGGAGGATTAACTGCTTTTCCTTCCATAGAAGTGGCTCCTCGATGTCTAGGGCAAGGTATTTTGAGAAACAGGAAAGCTTCTGCTGAATGTATATAGAGAAATCACAGAGCATCACTGACTATGCCCCAGGCTAAGGATAAGTGCACTTCATTAGAGCAGATAATATGTGTGCTCAGTTCATCCTGTCAAGCACACCTGCTGTAAAGTGGCTATTCCAGCAGATCCTGCAAATGGCATGTATAGCAAAGATGGCACTACATGCCAAAACAAACATTTAGAAACATAAGTAATGAGGCTTCACAGAGGATCTACATATGACGGTGTTTCCTACCAAACAGGCTCATAAGGCATTTATATGCCCACTGTAAAACCAAGCACTTTAACTTCTGGGAAGCAGGTTTTACTTCATTACTCCAGTTTTGCCTGTATTTACTGTTTACTTTCCTTTTACTGAATTTTACTCTATTATTCAAACGATAGTCTGTATTTTATTGCCTCTGAACATCTCCAAATAAAACATATTTTAGCGCCCAAGTAAGTGCAAGCAGACTTTAAAGAGGCCTTTTCAAAAACCCTCACAGAGTCCCTGGGTCAGGTAAGTGACACGTTACTAAGGAAGATAAAAGAGAGCTCAAAGTAAACCATTATTCCTTGCTTTCTATCCAATTAAATTAAAGCCAACAAATGGCCTAAACCCCAGTGGAATGAGAGTTACAGATTTTATCTCATGTCTATGAAAAATGAGACTTTGGGGAAACCTTTGTGTTTCAACTCTTCCACAATAAAATCATATCTTCAAACCAGTTACACCTAGTCCCATTTTCTTTCAAAATCCAATCCCCTATCACTTCTTTATTCGTGTACTAATCAATTATAATTTAAGGGCATTGACAACTAGAAGAACGCTGCGATTGCTCTCACCATCCCTGCTTCAAGGGAAGATACGATACTGCAACTTATCCATTTAGAAATTATAAAAGTAGGAAAAAAAAAAACACAAGCAAACTACTTCGTAAAAACAGACACCACAAAGACTCAGACACAGGAAAAATTAAACTGTTTTTCATGAAGTTCCACAGGTAATTCTGACACTTGTGTCACTTGAGGGCAATGGATAAGCCATATTTTAAAAATAATTTTGTAAGAAATCTGAGTTCTCTTCCAAATCTAAGAGGTGTAGTTAGGAGGCTAAATTGTAGTGCCAAAGAAACATCAGTAAAAGAAAAATAAACATACAAAAGATGCTATTCCTTTTTCCTATTCGGAGGAACTGATAGCACCCGAGCTATAAATTAATTGCAGCCAAAGATTCCACCATATCCCTCGGAGTGTAGGGACTGTAACCTGTATAATGTAAAATGAAAATTATGTTTTATTATGCACTGTCATGTACCTTAGCATCAGTGTTAGGGTATCAGTTTTAATGAACTATTTGAAATAGTGCTGATGAAATTCGATTTTAAAAAGCAAGAATCAGAGTTACCCATTAACAGCCATGTGCGCCATGCCAAATTCTTTTAGTGACTAAGGCATGTTACTCAATTTATACCTAAGATCTGTTACGGGTTATATGCAAGCATCTAAACATGCAATTTATATGCTGTTCTCAAATACTTTTCATGGATCTGTGTGTCATATTCCTTACATTACCTAGGCAATCTTGTAATCAATTCAAGGTGTCTTTTGAGTTTTTTATAGTCAGACCTTACTGATATTCAACTGCTTTCAAATCTAGAGCTTTGCAGTCCAATTCTGAGGTTGCCTATATGTTCAAATGATCCTTAAAACAGAACATCACACAACTCACATGCTCAGTATTTCTGCTTTGCTTTAAAATCCATGTGCTCTGCCTATAAAAGGCTGACAATGACTTTCTAAGACTGCTTCCACAAATAACTTAAACTAAGAAATTCTACTTCAAATTTTATTTCTCTTGGGGAAAGAAAGGTATTTCTTGTTATTTAGTGTTCCAAAATGTGGAATCTCACCTTAGTTGAACTGACTAAATGTGTGGTTGTAAATATATGGGAAGTGTACCATCACTCCTATTTTTATGACCATGACAGACATACTTAATTGATCACCAGTCTCTTTCAACTTAGTTCAGGCTTGTCCTGCAGTGCTCATAGCACAGCCTACCAGGTGTATCAGGCAGTCAAGACCATTGATTGGAGCTTGCAATTACAATTCTTGTCCCTTTATCTCATTCATGGAGAAGGAAAGTCAGATTGAATAAGAAGTAAATTCCTCTCTGCCACAAACCTAGTTAATTGCAGAGCCCTTAAGATTGTATTTAGGTCAAGTGGTTGTATGACAAAAGAATGCAAATTTCTTCTTTCCAGTAGCAATTGGTAGCAAAGAAGGATTAAGGTTGATCAGTGCTTGGTAGTGGTTAGAATGAGCCTGGCTCTGTCCTAGAGAGGAGGATGAATTTTCTGTGTCCCTGGCATCTCCATTTCAGAAGCAGCTGAACTCTACTCCTTCCTAAAGACCTAACTCACGTTTTCCTTTCTCACTGAGTTTTTTTCTTACTCTATGAGCCTCTCCAAAATAAAAGCCAGTTTCTTTTACTCTGATTTCCCAGTCTTTTATCTGTCCTCCTTGGAAGACAATCAACATTTTCTTTGTGCATGTTTTATCTCTTCTCTACTAGATTGCAATGAGTTAAGGACATGGAACTATTCTTATTTATCTTCGAATTTATGCTAATCCCTTGTTGCAGTGCTTTATGTATAGAAGGTATGTGATACATGTGGAAGAAATGGCATAGGATAAAATGTAGAAGAAAGGGATGTTGTTAAGAAGGAATTGATGCCGTTTCAAATAGGACTTCACTTAGTTTCTTCTCCAAATCCATCTCTCTCTCTTTCATTTTATTATCTCACAATGTACTTAATTTGGAATCCATCTCATCACAAAATGAGAAAGAGCTATGATTTAAAGTCTGTATTTGGAAACATAATGAGATTGAAGATTTTACACATCATATGCAACAAAACATCAGAAGTATTGCAATTGCAATTTAAGTGATGTAGATATAATCATAGGTGGAGTTCCCCAGTCCATACAAACAACAACAAAATACTAAACTAAAATGTCAACTAACTCTGTTTCTCTCTCTCTTTCTTTTTTCTTAATAAGCATTTTTTTTCTATAATAATACTTCAGGAACATAAGTACTGAGAAATATTTATGGTGTAAAACAAACTGCTGATCCTCTACACTTATTTCCCTTTTCATTCAAAGTGTTCTTCCCAGAGCAACGGCACTTTCAAAGGGAATAAGGTGAGCTCTACAAATTGGTGCTAGCTTGCTTCAAACATAACTTGGAAATTCACTAGTAGCCACAAATGCCATAAAATGGCACAAATGCCACAAAATGCCACAAAAAATAAATACCACAAAATAGCCACAAATGCCACAAAATATCACAAAATGCCACAAAACGGCCACAGACACTATTTCAGGAAAATTCATGTTATGGGAGCATGGCAAATTGCTTTAGAGATGTTACAAGAACATTGTTGCATTTAGAAGACGTAAGAGAAAGTCACTAACTTGAAAACTTCAGAGGTTAAATTACATGCACTAATATAGCCACATTTTAAACCGAACAAATACCTTTTATATGTCAGTACATTTAAAACAAACATCAGTCAAATTCAATTGAACAAATATTTATTGAGAGCCTGTCTGTGCCAAGTGCTGTGCTAGGCTCCAGATGCAAAGCTATGTGACAGATGTAGATTTGCTCTTAAGAATTTAGTGAATAAAACATTGATAGTGAAAAGACAGCCAGATATGATAATAGCTACATTTCATTCAGTAGTTATCCTCACTTGTAATTTAGGTTTAACTGTGATATATTGTTCTATCATTGAATTTATCCCTACCATATGGACTTGAGAGTCAAAAGAATTTAGGCCTAAAACCTGGCTATGCCACTTAATTGCTTTTAAACTTCCTTGGATTACTCAGCATCCCTAAGCCTAGCATGGGATAATAAATAACGAAAATATCTCCACTTAACAGCATTATTGTTAAAATTATGTGAGGCAATGCCTCTGAAATGCTTAGCATGAGTCCTGGCACACGGTAAGTGCTCAATAAATGTTCACTGTTATTACTATTATCACTAATAATAATGACCTTAGCTAGAGAAGTCAAGTAGGTTTAATTACCCATTAAATCTCAAATTATTAGATTCTTGAGTGTGTCATCTGTACAAATCAAAATATCACAGTTGGGGTAAAAAAATATAATTCCAATAAATAATCGAACAAAAGTAGATTTAATTAAGTATTGATTAATGGTACCTACCTTAAAATTTGTACTTGAGATAAATCTGTAGAGCAAATGCAACTTTTCAAGTTAATTCAATAACTTTGGCATTTTGAATGTCCTCAATTATTTCAAGTGAAGCAAAACTATCTCTAAATAAATCTCCCATGTGAGGAAACTGATTCAACAGTGACTCAAGGGGAAATGCAGCATTGCTTCTCACCACAATTAGAAATTTTAATATATTTAATTTAAGGACAATTAGTCTACAGTCAACAGAGCTTACACAATCTGACAGTTACAGATAATCCCCTGAGGTAGCAAAAATATAGACAAGAAGAATGACCTTTATTTGTCACCACGAGAAATAGCACACGCTAAAATATTAAAAGATCGTCGGGTGCGGTGGCTCACGCCTGTAATCCCAACACTTTGGGAGGCCGAGATGGGCAGATAACCTGACTTCTGAGTTCGAGACCAGTCTGGCCAACATGGTGAAACCCTGTCTCTACTAAAAATACAAAATTATCTGGGTGTGGTGGCAGGCGCCTGTAATCCCGGCTACTCGGGAGGTTGAGGCAGGAGAATCACTTGAACCTGGGAAGGAGAGGCTGCAGTGAGCCAAGATTGTGCCATTGCATTCCAGTCAGTGCAACAGAATGAGACTCTGTCTCAAAAAAAAAAAAAAAAATCTATATCTACATGATATAGATATACATAAAGACATGTCAGATATTAAAGAAATATTGAGTTTGAGGTTCAAATTCATACACAATTTTGAGGGGGCTGTTTATGAGACCACTATTCTGTAAAACAGACAAAATTTTAAAAAACCTTCTACTATAACTTTGTCCTGTCTTTAAATTTGTGACAAATAGCTGTAAATATTAGCATATTTCTGTTGCATAGTGACAGGCTACAATGCAGTATACACCACCTTGCATGCATGCCTCACAGTGGCATTTGGGGGATAACATACATAGAAAAGACAGCTGAGATCCTCTTTTGTCCTGTCTGTATTCTTTTTGTTTTTCCTTCAAAGACTGAATATGTGGAGCCATCAGGATCTGGTTTATAATTTAATTGAGCTGAGGTTTACGCTCATAACTAAACAATAAAGTTAAAGTAATGAGTTTCAATCACAGGACTGTGGCACATAGTTTAATTTACATAGATAATTAAAATCACCACCCCTACTGTCCTTTCTTTGTGCTTGGTGCTGTACTAGCAAGATAGCTGGATATTACCAGGATCTCTTTTCCATTAAAGGGAGATGGAGGATAAAAAGGGGGTGTGTGGAGCCTTTTTAATGTAATTCACCAACCCCCTTTCAAAGCTGAAAATGCTTAAAGTGAAATATGTGTGAGCCAATTGGTTTTAACTTTCAAGCGAAAATTATTCTGATAATTAAGGGAAGTTTAACAAACTGGCTGGGTGCTTCAACAGATAGCATTACATCTGCCTTTCATTTCTACATATTTAGTGGGGTTTTCTTGGTAAACTTGAGTTGCATATCTCTATCTGCTGAGTCACAGAGCTCTTTCTGTGAGCAGTAATTTCTCATTCCACTAATCATTTGCGAACTATTATTTAACTGTCAGAGCCCTATAGTGAGTGGCAAATTCTAATTTTATAGTAGAAAAAATAAAATCTACAGAGAAAGAACCTCTATGGATTTCATTTTAAAAAAGAAAACAAAACAGAGAAAAAGAATTTACATTCTATGGTAATTCCTGTGGTAATTGTTATTTATCAGCAAATCACTTTACTAACCCATACACAGCAACCTGGTAATTGTTTTTTTTTTTTTTTTTTTTTTTTTAATCTTAGCCTTCATTGAGCTCTGCAACAAAAGTTAGAGCTTGGCAACCTGATATAGTATGACAGGGTTGAAGGGGGAAGCCATTATTACTCACGACACTAATGCCACCATTAGCATGATATCACTTGGTACAGACCAGTGATGTGAAGCCTATATTCAACTCAAATTGAAGGTGTGTGGTGGTGACAGATATTTCTGAGAGTACTGCTTCAATCTGTGTTCTAATTTTTTAGAAGTTAAAAAAATACTCTCCCATATAAAAGATAAACTTCTATATAAATACATACTTTTCTATATAAAAGATATACTCTTCCATATAAATATATACTCTTCCATCTAAAAGATATATTCTTCCATATAAATCTTAGGTATTTTTGCTAGATTGCATGGCATTTTAAGTACTTTCTTAAATATATTATCCTTTGATACTGACAAAATACTATCCAAGAATGAGAAGTCCTGTTTTTAATGAATTATGCCACAGAGAGTTGACTATCCCACAGCTAATGAGATACTTCCTCTAAAAAATTAACTAAAATTACTTATGGGTAATACAATTTAAAAATAAGATTAGATTTAAAATAATTTTTTCTTTTGATTTTTTTGAGTGGGAGCTACTATTCTATTTATCTAAAATCAAGGCATGTTTAACAAGATTACAACTGATTTACCTTCATAAAAGTTGATAGTTGCATTCTTATACTTAAGAAGAACATACAGAAATCCAATTACAAATTCAAAAAATGCTTCTGGCTACTTGTTTGGTTTTAATAATATGTAGTCATAATTAAATGACATTTTACATTAGAAAAGTTGTTTAAGTCTATTGGGTAATTATGTGAATGAAGATGGAACTTTCACAAACAAATTAATTTAGATTTATTTAATTTAGACACATGTAAAAAGTAGGTTCAAGATGATGGATACTTTTCACATCCAGAAACTCACTTCCAGAAATGCCTCCAAATACTATACAGCAAATCTTGACAGTAAAAATGATACGATATTAAAAACAATCACTCATATTGGACAACGAGAAGTTAAACAAGAATTCAATGAAGTGAAACTGTTAAACTGAGAGTTTTAAAGAGTTATCCTTTTTAACAGTCCCTTACCTTAATAATGAGATTGGGTACCAGAAAATAAAATAGAAGTCAAGCAACCCTTAAGTGTCATTATATCAAATGAATTCTATGCCAGCAAATCTGACTTGACTGCTGAGTCTTATTTACTAAAAATATATTTAAATATAACTTCAGACATCGGCATATTTGTAACAGTAAGATATCAAATTATTTTTCTTTTCTAAAAAGTATTGACATATGATTTCTGATTTCTTTTTTTCCTGGTCTGCTGTGATACCAAGGTGTGCAAAATTAGCTGTAGATAAAGCAGTTATCTCCATGTTATTCATATAGCAATCTTCTTAGAAGAATCATTAAAGTGTTTGCATATAGAAAGAGTAGGTACAACGGCATGAAATTATTTGCACATTTCTCATTGTTCTGACCATATAATAATCAATTCAGTTATTACATGGATTCTAAAAACAACCTTGTTAAAATATTATACGCTAATGGAAAATATTATATGCGAATGAAAAAACACATGATGGAGCAAATACTATATAAAAAGTTAGAATTTTTTTTTTTTTAGGTACTTCCATCACAGCAAATCACTGCCATGCTGTCATTTCTGTGCTCTGTAAGACTCTTCTCTTCACTTGCCCCCTGGTTAATTCCTACTAATGTTTTATGCCTGAGCTTAAATAACTTAAAAAAAAAATTAAACATGGGGTCTCACTATGTTGCCCAGGCTTGTCTCAGACTCCTAGGCTTAAGCAGTCTTCCTCCTTTAACCTCCCAAAGTTCTGGGATTACAGGTGTGAACTACCATGCTGAGCCAAGCTTAAACACCAATTCCGTAAGACAGATTTCCTTTATCCAAGGTCATGACAATTAGGATCACTTTAATATTTTCTTGTCATCCCCTTAATTTTTCTTCATGGAATCTGTCACAACTAGTATTTACACATCTTATGTGATTTATAAATTTATGCCTGCCTGTCCTAACTCCATGGTGGCAAAGCCTGTATCTATTTTATGTGTTGCTATATTCTCTTAGCAAATGGATATTTTTCTGAAGAAATGAGTGAATAGGTACTGTGTGTACCTCTCCCACCTCCTGTATACTTTATAAAATGTCCAAACTCCATCAATTAAACTATTTTAAAACAACAAGTTTACCTACTTTTTAAATGATTCTCCTATTTCCATTAGCTTTTATCTAATAACAATAGTTTGGTGAAGAAAGCAATCGTCTTCCTTGTATCCAGATATAACCCTTGTTTTTACTTAGGTCTCTGTGCTTTAAATATTTAAACTCTAAACAACTAAGTGGCAGTTAAAACCATCACACATTCGTCTGCTCTTGTGTGAATCCTCAAAAAATAATATAAAGGGAGGAATAATAACCATGAATATTATAAACATGTTTTGCATTTGACTAATTTGCACATGTTAAAGATTTGATGTAACTAATAATTCATCAGTCTTTTCCACATGCAAACCAAGAAAATGATAACATCGGTTTGAATATCAAACATAATGATACGGAGGCAGCTTTCAATCATTACTAAGAAAATGATAGCATCAGTTTGAATATCAAACACAATGATACCGAGGCAGCATTCAATCATCCATGTTAATGGAAGAGATACAATCCATCCCCACCAATAAATGCAAAACCTCACTATACCCCTGATTTGTTTTCTTCTTTAACCCATTATAAGATCTGGTAAGAGGCAGAAAGAGGGAAACCACCACTTCCTTCTATGCTTCTGCCCAGCTCTTTGAATGATGATAACTCAAAATAGTATAATGCCCTTTAGATAAGAAGAGAAGGAAGCAAGGAAGGGGAAAGATGAGAAAGAAGAGAAGAGAAAGGAATGATGAATAACAAAAAGAAAAACAATTGTCTCAGTATGTCGTGGGGAATGATATTTTGGAAGACATTCTATACTACCTCTTGTGAATAACAGGAAAAAGAAAGCAACATTACTTCTGGATCTGGTCTAACCTCAGTACTGTCGAGGGATATAACAAAGTTAAGTGAAGCTATCAGAATTTCACATACATGATTCCCAGCTGCAGAGTCACACAGCTTTTCCTGGTCTTCCACCTCCAAGTGGTTAAAGTAATTTTTCTTCCAGTGAGATGCATGTAATTTTTCATTATATGGTTTCAAATCAATCTCTAGTCTTAGAAAACAGAAACAGAAAATCAACATGGAGAAGTATTATAGATTTTGCATGTCTAAACAGCTGTGATGAATTAGTCACAGTTACAATGAACTGTAGGAAAAATCTACAGGCAATATATTGCTTTTGCAAGTTTTATATTAAAGTAAAAGAAAACCCTCAAGTAATATCATATAATAAATTACTGTAACAGTGGTTGGTAGTAGGAGTAATTTAAATAAGATTAATTTAACAACCTTTAAATATCAATAAGTAATAAATATCTCCATGCATGGGGGTCCACGTTTCACTTTAGTTAGAAATAATGAATAATGCCAGTTGCCTAATATAACCCTAATAACAGAATAAGAGTACTTGGCACTTTAACAATTTTCATTAGAAGAGCTCAAGTGTCACTTCTATGGGACAAATCTGCATCTGTTCCGTATGAGGCAAACAAAAGATAAGTTCTATAAAGAAATTCCCTAGTTAACTTTGCAAAAAAAACCAAAAAACAAAAAAAGTAAAATGAATCCAAGCAGTAAACCAAATCCTGTGATCAAACTCAATGCTCCTATTTTTGCAATGATCTGTTCCTAACTCTAATGTAAAGGAGTTGTCAAACATCAGAGATATCTGGCTTTTATTTTGAGTTTTATTTATTTATTTCATTTTTTTCAGACAGAGTCTCAGTCTGTCACCCAGGCTGGAGTACAGTGGCATGATCGGAGCTCACTGCAACCTCTGCCTCCTGGGCTCAAGTGATCCTCCCATCTCAGTCTCCCAAATAACGTGGACTACAGGAATGGGACATTACGCCTGGCTAATTTTTGTATTTTTTGTAGAAATGGGGTTTTCCCATGTTGCCCAGACTAGTCTGGAACTCCTGGGCTGGAGCAATCCACCTGCCTCTGTCTCTCAAAGTGCTGGGATTACAGGTGTGGGCCATCACTCCTGGCCAATATCTGGCTTTTAACAGGGAGATTCTGGTGCCTAGGATAATTCATTATAGATTTTTTTCAAATTATTTATTTCCAACCACCAAAAAAAAAAAAAAAAGGAAGACATTATTCTGACATATACATTTAGATTAACTTTCAAATTACCATCCTCATCCCCATCTTCCTTTCCCTTCCTTCCTTTTCTTCCTCTTTTCCTTTCTCTGTACTCTCCCATACCATTTTTTATCCTTTCCAAACATTGCATTTCTACAAAGGCACTGTCCAGGTTAAGTATTAGATTTGTTAAGTGAGAAAAAGGGGAGTGTATATACAGTGTAATCTCAATGGTTTTTCTTTATATGCTTCTAATTAAAAAAAGTTATAACGATTATAAAGATTTTGCATTGTGGGATACTGAATTATTTTTAACTCAATTGTTTACTGTATTTCCAAATTTTTCACAATAAAATGTATTACTTTGATTAGTAAAAAATAACAATATGGGCTAGGTGCGGGGGCTTATGCCTGTAATCCCAGCACTTTAGGAGGCTGAAGCAGGTGGATCACCTCAGGTCAACAGTTTGAGACCAGCCTGACCATTATGCGAAACCCCGTCTACTAAAAATACAAAACTTAGCTGGGAATGGTGGCGTACACCTATAGCTGCAGCTACTTGGGAGGCTGAGACAGGAGAATTGCTTGAACCCAGGAGAAGGAAATTGCTGTGAGCTGAGATCATGCCATTGCACTCCAGCCTGGGCAAGAGAGCGAGACTTCATCTCAAAAAAAAGAAAAAAAAAGTAAACTCTCAAATGCTATTTTTAAACTTTAACTAGTTATGGGCCCTCCCCGGAAGAATTCATGATGCTTAAAGTCTTAAATATGCTAAATAAAAATTAGTGTAATAAAGTAATGAGTGTTGATTTAGGAAGTGGAAAGAATGAAGCTGAGTTGGTGGGTTGGACACTGGTCTTCTGGATCAGAAGAAAACAGAAGAGACACAGAAGAGGTTCAAAGAGAAAAACAGCACAGCTGAGATATAAAGAGTGTAAACAGGTTTAGCAACTAAGTCGACAGGAGCTGGTTTTGAGGATGAGTCTAAAACAGAGCCTCCAAACTTAAGGAGGGAAAGTTTGCTTGAATTGTGCATTAGTCCATTGCAGTTGCTTGTAACAGAATACCTGAAATGGTAATTTATAAAGAAAAAGATTTTTTTTTTCCTTGCAGTTATGTTGGCTGAGAAGTCCAAGGTTCAGGGGCTGCATCTGGTAAGGGCCTTCATGCAGATGTGTACTCTGCAGAGTCTGATGGTGGTACAGGGTATCACACAGTGAGGGGGTGGAACTTGTTAACATGTTATACTCAGGTCTCTTTTCCTCTTAAAAAGCCACCAGTGTCTCTCCCATTATAACCCATCAAACCATCAAGTCATTAAGCCATTAATTCATGAATGGAATAATCAATTCATGACGGCAGAGCCCCCATAATCCAATCACCTTTTACATACTCTACATTTTAATCCACTTTGTAGATTTAGTTTCCACATGATTTTTAGAGACCAACATTCAAAAAATAGCATATCGTTCACTAAAATTAAAGAAGGTGAAGTTTAACCTTTAAAGCACTACAGATAGCAAAATAAATTACATATAATTCCTATGGACATATTAGGTGATTGAGGTTATACTGATTTTTTAAAACTGCTTATTTGTTAGGTATATTACATGCTAATATTATAGTCCATGCCTAGATTAGCAGTTCTCAAAAGCTGGTGTATACAGATTCTGGAAGGTTATTAAAAATGCAGATTTCTGATCATTAACAGACACTGTTATATATTCAGTTTTAGAATTGACACAGGAATATGCATTTTCGGCATGAATCCCCACCTGAAACTGACACAATTATCCCAGGACCACAATGTGTAAAACAGTAGATCCCAGTGGGGCTTCAGTGATTTTGACTAAAATCAACCATTTAGACTGTATGTCTTTCTAACCTGATATTTTTAGACATCTTGGAAAGAAGAAAAATAACTTATCCATGCAAAATGTAGTTTCCTATTACAAGTAAATACTCCATTATAGATAGTGAAATATAAAAACAAGTTGGAAGGAGCTCAACAAAGATTTGAAATAACCATGCTTTTCTATATTGTTTATCCAATGAATATTAAAAGTTGTAGTTGAGTGAAATAGCAGTTAAAGAAAATGAGGCAAATAAATAGATTGGAAAAATTGTAATCTAAAAGTGGCATTTTATTTGTGTCTTGAGCATATAATATATTTCTCTTTCATTAAATTGTTGCATGCTGTTTTCTTGCATCTATTCATCCTATTAGTTCCTGATTCATAATTTGGCTGCTTATAGCCCTAATTCTTAAACAAAAAAGAAGAAATAGGTCACTCAAGTTCGTTTGCTACAGGCTGCAGATGTACAGGGCTCAGCTAAGTGAGTTGAATCCTTAATATGGCCACAGTGCACTCCACTATTGCTACCACAAACTCTACCCTGTCTTGAGTAAATATATGTATGCTGGCCATATTACAAGTGAAAAGTGGTCAGAGTTCATGTCAAAATGAAATATTCCTAGCACGTCTTAGCCCTGCCAAAAATATCTAGAGCAAGCCACATGACCCCGTACCTTTTTTTTTGTTATTTGTCATTTTTGCTTCCAAGTCTCCTACTATCTTTGTCAAGTGTTAAATTTAGAAAAATCGTTTCTTTTCAGGGTTGTGGCAATTATACAAATAACAGCAAAAGTAAGTTTTGTCTTGATATATCTCCACTTTATCTACCACTCCCTCTTTTACCTGTATTTCTGTTGCAATAATTGATTAAGTCCATAAATATTAATTTCTAAGACTGCCACCAAAAATAAGGCAGTGGGTATGGCCAAGTACAGCTACCTACAATGTCTCCAAATCTTCCTAACTAAAGATTCAGGGACCGATTGAGGTAACAAGTCCTCATACTTTCTCAATCTGATTCAAGGCAATTAAAGAGTTCCTACTATTGGTCCTGATGGTTCCGTGAGTATTGTGAAAAGTGACAGAGATTGGCAGAAACAACAAGATAAAAGAAGCATTTGGGGAGTAGGGAGAGGAAGGGAGAAGTCAGTTTGAATCCGTCACTAATAAGATGTAGTTTGCGGCAACATCGTGAAAGCATCTCTGCCAAGCTCACAATCAACATAAACAAGTTGCCAAAGCATGAAAGGGTGACTCCAAATACATGTCTCATTGGGTGCCTACTATTTGGTATATATGGTGCTGGTTGCCATGGTAGTGAAGTTATGCAGAGGTGAAGGACATGCTTCCTGTTTTCAAGCGCCCCACCCTTTACCCTGAAGAGAGGGTCATGCCCTCACTGACCATAACACCATTGGAAAGGCCAGCCCATCAAAATGCAGTGTAATCGGAACACAGGTAATGTGACTTGGATTGAGAGGAGCAAGTATTTATTTGTAAGGCAAAGAAGAAAATCAAAGGAAGTTCAGGTAGAAGGAGAAGCTTGACCCAAGGCATCTGCAAATGGAAGCAAGCAGCACGCTTCAAGAAAGACAGTATTTGTGTGACTGCTGTTTGCAGCCTGCACGTGGACTAAAAGGGCCAGAGGAAAACAGGAAAGGTAAATTGGGGCTGTTCCTGAAGGTCCACACTTGGCTAATACATGAAGGGAGTCTCAAATTCATTCTTTAGTAGCAGACCTTAATAAATATTTTAAAGCTAAAGAAAAAAATGAGCAGTTGTGAGTCTTGGAGTCAAACTGAGGAGGATATGTAGTACTGGGGCCACCGGTACTGTTTTTCCCTTTCCAAACGTCTCGCTATCTTCCCTTTGAGAAAATACCTCTCTCTCCTGGACCTGAAGTCCTCAGCTCTGGTGAATTCAAATACCCGTTGCATCTCACCACACCTCTGGAGGATCCTATTTTTTTTCCAGAACTTTCTTTTCATCTTCTAGATATAGCTAGAAACCAAGAAGAAAAGCAAGCTCCTCCCATCAGACACTGCCTACCTGTAATTGGGACTTCTGTCCAGTGACAGAGATGAAAATAAGTTAAGTGCGAGCCAGGTGCGGTGGCTCATGCCTGTAATCCCAGCACTTTGGGAGACCGAGGCGGGTGGATCACTTGAGGTTCGAGTCCAGCCTGGTCTACACAGTGAAACCCCATCTCTACTAAAAATGCAAAAAATTAGCGGGACATGGTGGCGGATGCCTGTAATCCCTGCTACTCGGGAGGCTGAAGCAAGAGAATTGCTTGAAAACAGGAGGCATAAGTTGCAGTGAGCTGAGATTGTGCCACTACGCTCCAGTCTGGGTGACATGAGTGAAACTCCATCTCAAAAATAGAAAAAGAAAAAGAAAATAAAGTAAGGGCTCATTTCACCTGTAGTGCCCTTATCAGACAGATCTTCATCATCTCATGATTTTCTCTTTCCTGCTTCCTAACCATCTAGGTCACCTTGGTTCCTGCCCACTTATTATTTTTTTTAAAAATCTGAGATATAATATAGAAAATTTATTGTCAGTAAGCTACATTGCAGATTATGTTTTTACATTATACTGCACTGAGTGACAGCATACAAATCATGCCTTCGTAATAATAAAACATACTCAGTTTGGGGAAAAGGACATTTATATTTTGGGGTTAGTATTCACTGGATGGAAACTTCAAAGGCTGCAGTGATTATCAGACAGAACAGTTGTCAACTAAATGTGAGATGGACCTGTTACAGAGGACAAGGGCACTTCGACTCTGCCACCTCTCAGGCTTTGCACATTGCCAGATCTATTTCACACCCACATCCACACAACCACACACACTCCTATAGCCACATACATACACACGGCTCAGAATGCAGGCACTTACATACTTAAATACACTCACATCTTGGAGAACACACACACACACACACACACACACACACACACACACACACACACTTACACACCCTCACATATACATACACACAGACCTCCTGACTGAATTAAGCAGAGCAAATACCTATGAACCAAATGCATCTTCCTTTGCTTCCATCTCCTACCTATGGGAGAGTCATGACACCCATGTCTGTTAGTGCACAATAGTGGGTAGCTTTCAGGACAACTAGCCTTGGATACATCTTTTAATTTTGATTGTCTTCTTCCATGGGAATTTTAAACATGCCCCAAAGTAGTGAGGACAGAAAATGAACTCAAATGTACTACCCATCATCCAGCTACAGAACTCATCAACTCATGACTATTCTTGTTTCTTTTATAATCCTATCTACCCTCACCCTACAATGGAGCAAATTCTAGAAAAAGCATCATTTTAGTCATAAATATTTCAGTATGCATCTCTAAAACAGAAGGACTTTTTTTGGGAAACATTCCCCATGCCCATTTTTAGCACTGGTGCTCTAGCCTGTGAGTCTTGGAGATGATTCTCTGAGCTCCCACTCTCCTTCCACTAAGTTCCCCTTTGCTCAAGTTCCCCAGAGTTTCTACTCTGTTGCAACCTTGAGAGAATAAGTCCTTTATGGTGAGTCAATAAAGGATGCTTTCTAAGAGAATGCTAAGACTACAGGGATATATCATAGCAGTAGAAAAAGGTCCCATGGGACACAGAGGAAGGGACCAGAAGATGAATTGGGATGAAGACAGGTGTAAAAGGGTATGAGCCCAACTGCGGGAAGGAAGAGTGTGCAGGAAAAAGCACATGAAAACAACGTCACTAGATTCTAGTAGCTACGGTATATCTTGGTATATTTCAAGATTTTTAAAAATGCTAAATCTTATTACAACTATAGTAAATGGACTTCTCAACCTTGGTTCTGTAACAAAATACAAGCAATCGCACATGTTTTTATAAGATAATTCCCCTATACAGAGAATATCGTCATTCTCTCAGTAATCTGCTCCCACACACATCATCCTCTCCAGAAATAAAAAAGAGGAAAGTGGTGAGACATTTTAAATAAAACTTTAAAAATAAAGATAAAAGGTGTATTTTTTAAAATTCATGTTTTGTCATCATCTTTGAGAGAGCCGAAAGGATGCATCTTGTGTGATGCCACAGGGGGTAGAGGCTCTCTGTTCAGTGCTAGAGTGCAAGCTCTAAGAAAAAAACTGTTTTGTTTATCCCCTGTATCTGCTGGCACCTGTGCCCAGGATGTGTGAATGTACACATGCACAGAACAAAATGTTTAGACCAGAGGGTCAGGGTCGATGCCTCAAATAGAGGGATGGTTGAACAGGGCCATCCCTGAAATATTTACTTCACCTGGCAATGTCACACCTTCTTGGAAGTTATGTCAGAAAATATGAAATCTTGAGACTCTGAACATAGTAGGCACAGGGCAAGAAGCATGATCATTGACATAAAAAGTCCTTCACTAGACAGCTCTCAAATCAGTCTACAAATCAAGACAGTGTCTGGAGAATGGAGAAAGGAAGCACTAAACCCAATTCTTTCTAAAAGTTCCCAGTGCCTCTGCATCCGGTGAACAGAGCTAGATAGCAAAAGAGAAGAGCAGATGGCACAGACGACAATGTAATCCTAGAAACACAGAGGTCTTGTTTCAACATTAAAAGCATGCTGCTCATTAGGACAACAAGCTCACCCCCTCCCTGCCCTGCAGAAGAGCAGATATTTGTAATTTGCAATTGGTCAGAGCCAAAAGGCCAACTCATACTCTTTGGTCAGTCCCCAAAAAGAGCTTCTTGACATAATTCTGAGGCTATTAGGAGCCAATGATGTGAAAAATAGTTTTGATTAGAGGTGTACCAGATGGACAGATATCAGAAGCGGGCGAGGTTGCACCATATTACAAGGATAGATGCTATTTCTGTGATAATGAATAGACTGTTCAAACTTTGGTCATCCACATTCATTCTTGGAGGGGACAACTGGCATTCGGGAACATTTAATTACCAAGTCACCTCATCCCAAGCCACTCACCTTATGGGTACCCAATAAATGTTAACTAAGGATGATGATAAGGAGCAGTTCTTTCTGGGGTGAAGCAGGTTTGCTGTTTACCAGTGCGATACATACCCTTATATAGCTCCACAGGTAGAGGAGTGAGGCACAAGGATTTTTCTAATTGAAACTGCAGGGGGTCTTTAGGTAACAGAATTTGATTACCTAACCTGGAATTTGGCCAGAGCAATGGGGTGTATGCCTCCTGTTTCCAAAGAGAAGGTCACGTTTGTTTAAAAGCGGGAGATCTTCAATCCACATTGACACTAAGCGACAAAACTGACCAGGGTGAATGTCGAGCCATCAAAGGTAAATGCGCAGCTACAATAATGCATTATTGAGGTATCTTAGAAAGGATTTATGTTGTGAGAGAACATCTTTTTAGAATAATTCATGAAAAGAGTCTGAGAAATTAAACGCTGTTGCGAGCCAGGTATCTTTCCTCCTCTGCTTCTTTATTCTGAAAAGTTGCTCTGTATTGGAAGTATCAGCAATTATTTGGTACCGGGAGGGAAGGAAGTGAGGAGCAGGTAGCATTCTTCCTTTCCTAAATGTCCTGTTAGGACCGGTTTGCCATTCATGCATCTTGTTCTCCTGGGGGAGTTTTAACCCACCTGATTTTATCATCTTTCTTAGTCACTCTGATCTTTTAACAATGTAACACTGTCCTCCACTTAACCAGAGAAAAACACTGTGACGTGATAAACCAGCACCATTTCTGATCTTATTCTTCTTTGCATATGTGACCACCTAGAATGATTAAAAGGTCCAGTGATTCTAATTATGCAAATGCTTTTGATAGAATCTTCAAATTTAAATTTTACACTGTCCTTGTTTTTAAACCTGCAACTGATGTGGTTATGTGCTTATTTTATTTTGTAAGTCTCTCTAGGAGTACTGATGTAAATTGCTCCATTTTTGAGGACTATGAGGTCCTCAAAAAAAAAAAAAAAAAAAAATCAAATCTACCAGATGGCTAGCATCCGTGGTTCTACAGTGTTAGCATGTACAATAATACACAGTCCCTAATTGAATACAAGAATGTAACTCAATGGAGGGTCTGTGCTAACATCATCAACCATAACAGTGCAAACCGAGCAATTAATAAACAGCAATAACATCTCTCAATTGAATTCTATCAGAAAGGGGCATTGTAATGGAGGTTTCCACAGTATACTTTTCATGAATTAGATCTGCTAATAAAAGAAAAGTGGATACTCTTCTAAAATCATGAAACAGCCATTAATTTTTAATATGTACCACTAAAGCAAGAAACAATAGCTAATAAAAGAAAGACGTGTAATGGACAAAAAGAAAGGGATTACTAACTGATTGTTGTTGTTCGAGAAGAGTTTTAGTCTCTGTGACATTGAGTTTCTCTTAACAAAATCCTTCAAAACCTACAGATCCTTTCAGTGTCATTTTAAAAATCGAAGTAAACATCAGAGTTGAAAGAAGTAATGCAAAGAGACAGGGCAATCTTCTAAAGCTACCAGGCATTTCTTCCTGCTGCTGATAAACATATCCTTGAACAGTTCAGAGAACTAAATGAGGGAGGAAAATTTTGTGAATAATTTGAGCAATGGGCTAAAACGGAACACATCCAAATTACACCACCACCCTGGAAGTACCATTTTCTGCCCTAACTTCATTTCTAAAAGGACTTGTCCTAGTTCTGTTTTAAAATCTATTCCAATTGATTTAGAGTTCAAGATCATCTATATTTGTGGCTGTATTTCCTTTGCTTGCACTAGGAATTTTCTTTATTCTGGGTTTGTACATGGTAGAGGAAAGCATGAGAGAATCTATGTAATACTTTGCAAAATCTTAAAATCGCCATAAAATTAAATGTGGCTTCAAAGTCATGAGAATCAGTTTTTAACCAATGACATAATTTCTTGAGCTGAAAAAATATTTTATACTGACTGTATGTTAGAGTAATTTAAAAAATTTAAAAGTTTACTGATTGCAATTGTAAAATGACTGTTCAGATTAAAGTCTTTTTGTTTTGTTTGTTTTTAGGTAGCAAACCATGAACTCTAATTAAAAGGAACCTGAACAAGACAAATTTTACTGTAGAGATCCTGGTCATCTCAAAAAATCCACATATGAGGAACAATCCGGACCTCAGAAAGCACAGAAACCAAGACAGCAGTATGGTATATTGCCTGTAATTATTCGGAACTTCCTTAATACGCATTACTTCCCAATGCCCATTACCCAAATTTCCAGAAGAAAATCTGCTAGAATTTGCAAAATCCAGCTTGGATCATGTATCTTGCTCCTGCTGTAATTACTCATGGCTGGGTTGGAGGTTGGGTCCTAAAAGACACCTCACTACTCTTTTCAACCCTTGTAATCCTTTGACTAGAGACTATGCTACAGCAGGGGTTGCCACTGTAGGCTGAGGAAACAGCCCCCAAGTATTTTCAAGCATAATTCCCATTTTGCTGTTGCCAAATGCATGTACATGTTTGTATTAATTCTGGTTGTCTAAAGTCTCAATTATGCAAAAAAAAATATGTTAAAGGAACTTTACATTATTTTGGGCCTTAAAAAGAAACAACATGGTTTCTTACTAGTTTATTTAACTATGAGTTTGCATTAGGCTACAAAACTGATAGTGGCATTTGAAAGTTTTGACCTTGAGGCCTTCTCAACAAATGTGTGTGGTGTTCATTTTAAATTATTACAATAAAAACTTTATATTAAAAAGTTCCACCATTAGGAAGATTGTATATCATCTAAATACATTCATTTGCCTTTATGAATTGAAAATGTCATCTAACTACAGTTCATAAATTTTAGAGGCCGTATATTAAAATTATTCATAATAGTCTAAATGAAATCTTAAAAATATGAATTATTGCGGTTGGTTGAATATATTAGGTTTTTCTTATCCTAGTGTTTTTATCTGGGGTCATCTGTTCAGTCCAACTTTAAGTCTTGCTCATAACAGACTAAGGTAGACAGTTGGAAAAATGGCATAATTGGATTTTTAAAAAGGATATTCTATTTTTCTAACAAAGAATATAGAAAACACATTTACAGTTATTTCTTTAAACTTTTACTTCACTTGAAATTATAGTCCTCTTCATGTATTGACTTCAAACAAGTTTGTTCCATACTTGTTTGTATATGTAATTTTTTTTTTTTCCTATTTCTCCTTCTAATCTTCTTGCATTGGACTGGACACATAGGATCAGTACTCCGTTGAATGAATGAATGAATGAATGAATGAGTGAGTGAATGAATGAACAAGTAATTCTATACTATCATGCATAAGTATTGAAAGAGTTTTCTAACTGCCCTTGGGTTGATTTTTTTTTTTAAATTTGATTATATTACCTCCTTGCTCAAAAGGCCTTTTAGCCACTCTCTAGTGTCTACTGACAAATGTCTATGTCCTCAGCCTAGAAATTTTAAACCTTTCAACCCTTTAGGCAAGTTTTTTTTTTTTTTTTAAGGCCTTTTCTTCCATCAGTTAATTGTTAGATCTTCTGTAAGAAATGTGCTTATTACCTTTGTTACTATTGTTGCTGTCTTCCATTTTGATGGGCGACAGCTGTGATCTTATGTTCTCCATCTGAAGTTCCACATGAGAATGCTCTCTTGCACCTTCCGCTGACTGTCACATACTCATTAAGTACTAGCTAAGTGAATTGAGTAATGGAAAGTGAATTGAGTAATGGATGGATCATTAAATTCTACCCATCCTTCAAGAATCAACTCTAGTATTATTTTTTCCCGAGGGCTACCTTAATGATTGCACCTGGAAATTGTCTTTCCTCCCTCTAAATTTCTTTTCGTTGCCCAAGTATACGATCGTATCATCCCCTCAGTCAGGTGGGTCCCGACCACACATGCTACACCCATGCCACTCTTCATGCCTACTACTGTATTTTATATTGTTCATGTGTTTGTTTGCCATTCCTTTTTCTGACACATCACATCGACTCCATGAAGTCAAATATTTCTTTCCTGTTATAGATATATAAATATACATATATATTTATATGTGTATATATATATATATATATATATATATATATATGCCAAATATATACATATGCCAAATAAATCAGTCAACTTCTACAGAAATGTGTTTATATATTACCTGCTACTTTGGATTCTAGATATGGGTGTTCAATACTTTCTCACTAAATTCTTAAGAACTAAGATATCAAGTAATTCACCTTCAATCCTCCATATCTCAGTACTTTCATTCATTCACTGTTAATAGTAATTGTAGCAAATATTCATCAAGTACTTACTTGATACCAAGAGTTGGGCTATGGTTATTCCACTCTATATTTTATTTGATATCCACAACAATTCTATGAGCCAAAACAATGATTACTTTCATTTTTATATGAATCAATGAATGCTTCAGAGAAATTTACTCATTTCCATAACATCACAAAAATTAAATGCCAAGGCCAGGAATGAGCTCAGCCATATTAGACTCCATGGTCCATGCTCATAATAAATATTGTCTGATGGTGTTTCTCATTGTACCAATAAAGGTTTCTTTTCTTTGAAGAGACAGGGCGTTAACTCTTTCATTCAGGCTGGAGTACAGTGGCAAGATCATAACTTACCACATCCTTGAACTCCTGGGCTCAAGGAAGCCTCCTGCCTTGGCCTTCCAAAGTGTTGGGATTACACATGTGAGCCACCAAAGGTTTCCTCAATGATTCAATGAATATGAACCTATCAGGGTAAAAAATGTCTAACTTGTATTTATGAATAAGAATCACAGAATCCAATAGCAGGAATGTTTCCTATCAATTATCTCATCTAATCCATGCTCAAACTCTATTCTTCAAATTCATCTTCTCTATGATTTCCTGGTTAATAAGATTTTGCCCAGCCTCTGCTTGGAAATCCCTAAAGAAAAAGCACTGATTTTGTCCAGCAGTATACCTTAGCACTGTAGACTGGTTCTGAATTTCAGGGTGAGCCATTCCTTTTTATAATAAATCAAAATCTGCCTTCCTGAACATTCCATTCACACATCTATTTCTGTTCCCTGTAATGGCACAGGATACATGTAACTTCTTCCTCACATTGGCCGCCACCATGTCCCCATTGAGCCTGTTCTTCTGTAGGCTAAGTGTCCCCAGGTTTTTTGACTGCCTTTTTGTCTTACTCTGGCATGGCAACAGGCATAGCGCAATGGAAATATGTAAAGCATCATACAAAGTATTAAAAATAGCCATATAAATTCTATAAGACTACAGAAGCCTAAATATTTAAAAAAGGAATTATTTGCTCACAACCTCCTTAATAACATTGTATATTATTTAATGAATGCTAACATCCATTGATTTTTTGTGGAAAGTCTGTACTCAGCCCATTGCATGCATTATCTTATTGTGTCCCTTGCCAGATGCCATGGGGTAGGGGCTATTATTAATAATTTTAGTAATTTCATTTTATACATCATGAAACTGAGTCCCAAATAGGGTTATGCCCTCCTCAAGGACATTCAAGTAGCAAGCAGGAATGATGAAAATACCTGTCTTAGTCCAAAGCCTATGCCCTTAACCACTACCCTATAGTGCCTCATAAATTTAAAAGTATCTCTGTAAAAATGGACATTTGCTAAGTATGCAATGCAATTTAAATTTCAAGTATTTCTATAATTTTATATGATATAAATGCTTTTCTGCTTATCTCAACAACTTCTCTCTTGCTCAACACAGAGCAGTAAGTTTTACATTGAAAACCCTCTTTTAACCTTTAAAATACCAATAATGCAATAGTTATACAATTGAAAAAGTGTTTCTCTTTCCCTTGCTCTCTCTTTTATTTACATCTTTTCAATCTGAGTTTATTCTGCTTTGTTAGGGCAGCAATTATCTGAGATAACATTGCCATGGCTATTATGTGACACCTAGAGATCCCAAGTATTTTGTTCACCCTCTTGATGACTTTTGACCTGTTGGTATTTTTTAGATCACATAGTTGGTTGTGTGTGGGTGGGCAAGGGAGTAAGGAGATGAATGTACAGGTGAATGGCTGTACACGTTTAATTAGGACTTTTAATAGAACACCTTGTGGACTGTTCAAACAAGAGAGTGGAGAGCTGGGTATCCTTGACAACAGTGTAGGTATATAGCAAAACAAAAGAAAGACCAGAAGATTCACAGTGGGAGATCTAAGCAGTAGTTCATTGGGTAACAGCTGACAGCCTTTTTGTGAAAGCCTCAAAAATTTCAAATGTGTTTGTCAAATGTACTGTGGATAGTGGGTCATTAGAACATTTGAACAAAGGGCATTAATAATTGGCATAGCGGCTGGTGGATCACTAAAAACTGATGTTGAGTGTTAAATTTTCTGTTACAGATGGAAAGAATGATCAGTGAATAAAGATAAGAACAAGGTTTCAGCACCAATTAACTGGATATCATTGAGCTGACTTCCCCAATAGGAAAAATAAGGGAAAAAGATTTACTGTATTTATTTCACAGGTAACTGGAAGCAGTGCTCAGATCAGCTGTGGGATTCTGTATGGCTTCATATGACATTAAAATGGATTTCTTAACAATCATGTGTGAAATATAACAACAGTAGATATTTATTGTTTGCCTCCATTGTGTGCCTACTTCACTCCAGTAATAGTTCACAATTTTAATTTAGAGATATGCTTTCTACCAATCTCAGTACATGGGATTCCATCTGTCCGTGAGAGTGGACACTTGCCTCTGGAAAAGGCCAATCATCAGAGCTTATTCCTTGTGTCACTGTGATTGATTCCTAGACAAATATATGACCACAGTGGACATGGCAGCGGTGGTTAGGTTCCTGAAATATTTCTAAAATGTGATTTTTACTAGAAGCAGTTTTACCATCCTGAAGATGCTGATAAATGAAGTCAATGTGCAGAGTTCAGAAATGCAGAGACACCAAAGCTTAAGGACAATGTTGGATTCCTGAACTTAACTACCTTACCTTGGGACTTATCCCACCACACAACTCATTATCATTTGTGATTAGGCAAGTTGGGTCAGACTTTTTGTCACTTGCAGTAGGGAGGCTTAACTAAGAAATCAATAAATAATTTGAACTTAATGAATCTTGGTTAAAAAGCCATATTTGTCCTGTAGCTTTCTGGGGAATGAGTAATCCAGAAAGAGAGAACAGAAAGTAACGTAGGGCTGGAGATAAGGAGACGCCTGGGAATGTTTAGGACCAGCAAAGAGGCCAGTTTACTACAGCATAGAAGGAATAGGAAAGACAAGTGAAAAGCCAGTGGAGGCAGATTGCATAGGTCATTGTAAGGTTTTAGACCCTTACTTTGAGTGAAACAGAGTGCCATTGCAGGGATTTGAAATAAAGGTCAACATGGTTTGATCTGCCATTTTTGAGAACGAAGATTGCAGGGGCCAAAAATCAAAGTAGGACAACCTGCTACGAAGGCCAATGTGATCATTCCCAGGGGGAGTGATGGTGGTGGCCTTGGCCAGAGCAAGAGCAGTAGAAATGGTGGCGGTGGTCAGGTTGCTGAAATATTTCTAAAACATAATAATGGAAAGAATTGGCTATGAAGTGGTGGCAGGGAGACAGGAAACAAATGAAGGACCACTCTAAGAGTTTGACCTGAAAAAGTGAAGGATGGAGTTACCATTAACTGAGATTGGGAAGGCGATAGCTAGGACCACTTGGGAGGTAAGACCTGGAATTCCATTTTGGGCACATCAAGGTTGGGATATTTATTAGATTTCCAATCGGACACGTTAAGTAAGCAGTTGAATATTTAAGTCTGGAGGTCAGGAACTATCTCATGTAAAGTTGAGTCTCATAAAAATAGAACTATAAACAAGATGAGATCACTTTGGATTTGGTGGGCATGGAGTGGGGTGGGGTGCAAGATTTCATACAGTGAATTGTTCAGAGAGTGAGACTTGGTGAAATCCAGCACTGAGAGGTCAAAGACAAGAAAGGAAATAGCAAAGGAGATTGGACAAGAACTATTAATGAGTCAGGAACAAGACCCTCCTGGAAGGTCAAGGAATGAAATATTTCAAGAAGGCAGGAGTGACCTGCTGGGTCAAATGCTGTTTATAAGTCCAGTGAGATGCGACTAAGAATAGGCAACTGGATTTAACAACATGGAAGTCATTAATAACCTTGATAAAGTCTTTTTGGTGGAATGGTTGAAGGGTGGGTTCTAAAGCTTCACTGGAGTGCGTTTCAGCAGACAGTGAATGTAGTCAATGATTTCAAGACACTGTTGTATAAAGAAAAGGGAAGAAATAAAGACATTGTTAGCAGAGACACTGGGATCAAGAATCGATTTAAAAAACTAATATGCAATATAACAGCATATACACAATTAAGATCCAAGAAAGAGAGAATAATTTATGATGATAGAGAAACAGTAGAATTCCTGGAGAGATGTATTAGAGCAGGAGAAAGAGTATTATGTGATCTAATCCTCAGTTCATCATATTGATGTGAGTGCAATTCTACCTGCCTATTCAAATATTATCTGATGATACTGTGGGGTTTCAGGTAATCTCCATTTTCTCTATTTTTCAAAACATTTTAACAATAATCTTACAAATTATACCTTCTATGACCAGAAAATATGAGGTTAAGAATTTGTAAGAAAGCATGAAACATTCCTTTAAATTTTGCATGATATACTGACACAATAAATATGGAAGAAAAAATGTTGAACTCAAAATTGGCAACCCAGATTTGAGAGCAGCATTCCACCTGAAGTTTGCAAAAGTGACAATACTAAAGAATGATCCTGAGCTTTTGTCTAACATTTTATATTTAACATAGCTCTTTACTTGATATTTAACCAGCCAAAAGATTTAACAGAATAAAGTAGTGGCAGTAGATATTCCATTAGTTAATTAAAATAAAAGTCTAAAAACTCAAACCCACAAACCTTTGAGAGCTGGCTGAAAAGACATTAAACCACATTTGGAAAGTTCACTAACAAATACACATATACACTAAACACACACATAGCAGGTGCATAAACACAAACATGCACCTGTAAGACACACACAAGGACACATACATATATAAACACACAAATACAAACATGCATATACAAGCACACACAAATACATGTAAACAAATGCACAAGAAAACATACACAGGCACATACACCTGCAAATCCATCTAGTTCTGGTTTAGATCAAAGGCCTTTGGTGTCCTCCAGCTCTTCCCCTTCCCACAGATAATTTCCCTCATGATTGTGCAAATTCAGATATCATTCTGGATAACCAAAATTCTCACAGACAACTCCCCAAAGTGACACAAATACCCAGGCCCCAAACCAAAGATAATTAAAATTGCACTAGATTATGGCCTGTGTTCTCGAAGAAAATCTCCACAGACCACTACACTGCACCACTATGTAAAAAAAGATGCCTTTCGGTCCCCCTATCAGAAGTCTAATCTGTCTCATATGTTATTCTGTTCCCCCACTGAGACAGTACAACAAACAATCCCTTGATATTTATGTATGTACATATGTACACTTTTTCTGTACATTTACATAAAACCTTAATTAAGCCTAGATGTGAAACATAATTGCTCACTCGATTTTTTTTCTCCCTACCCATTTTAAATCATAGAACATATAAACAAGTGTCCATGAAACACAGATTTGGTCCTTCGATTAAAGCTTATCTTGCCAGAGCAAGCATGTAGTGATGGGGTTGTCACCTCCAATCTGTACAGGTTCCTCAACCAAAGAAAAAAAAGTCATTACATTGCATTCTTCCATCTAGTGATGTACTCTTCAGGTATGTATCTATGCACTGGTAACTTGTATTAGATATTATTTAAGAAATGGCAAAAATAATAAGTATTATTATTGTTATACTGTTACCTCACTGAGGGCAGGACCAAAGTTCTATGGATTTATTTCTATTCCCAACTCAAGCACAACTTCTGGAGTATGGTGGATGTTCTGTGTATGCTTATGTTTATTTAACCTTTGAATAGAACCATTACTTTTATTTCATGCTACATTGGGACAGGCTTTCTATAAAATCATCCTGAAAATAAGACGTGTTTCCACAATTTTTTTTTCCTCAGAAACTTGGAGAATACCTTACAGAAAAGAATATTAAGGGGAGGCATTTCTACTAGACATTGGGAAAAGTTCTAATAGGAGCATGTGGTTACAAGTGTGTATATATAATTTCTGTGTGTGTGCACATAGATGAAGGCAGAAGACCCTATCGAGTTCCATGTATGTGTGCATATATGCATACATAAGTATGTGTAGGTTTTCAGTGACAATACTTTTCTGCATTAAAACAGAACAGCATCTTGATTCAGGAGTCAGCTTGATTCAGCCAAACAGGGACCAAGATACAAAATGTGAACCCTATGCCATCCTTTATTTGCTCCTGTCTTTCCCCTGCAACTTGTTGTGGTATTTAGGCATTTGGTATCATAGTGGCATGGTTCTTCGTAAGTATTGCTGTTTTGTTCTTCAACTCACTGCACTCTGAACCACTTCCCAGGGAGCTGTGAGACAGTCTCTCAGCAGTGAAGGTATATTTCCCTACCCCCCTTCTGCCCCAAATTCCATACTCATGACACAGAGGCACAGTTAGAAATGAAAAATATGGTTCATTACTTTGGTCGCGCAGAGAAAAATGTTATGGCTTTATTTAGCAGTTGCTTTTATGCTTTTAAAAACATGTTAATTTCATTTTTTATGTAATTGTGTATTAAATCATCATAGACAATTGTGTGATTTGAAAATAAAAGTCCAACAAAATAAGTAAAAGCTATAATGTGGTTTTTTTCCTTACTGCTTTTTGTAGTCTGTTTTTATGTTTCTCAAGCATTAGTGTCTCTGCTTCTTCCTGGGAAGATTAATCTGGAGGCTTCTAGAGCCTCTTGCCTTCCTGTCTTCAGTTCTCCCAGCACTCTGAGCTTCTCCCTGTGGTTTCTACGTCTACTACTTGTGAATTACCAGCCCCAACAATGTTAGGATTTATAAAGCCTTATAATCCTTTAGTCTACTTCCTAATAGGGCTATCGGCTAAATGAAGACCTCAACCCTCGGGAGACATTTTAAGAGACCTGAACTGCCTAAAGTAAATTATGAATCCTGGGCTACAGAATATATCACTGTACTTACACAGAACACTGGTCATGGATTTTTTTTTAACTAGAATATATGCAGTGGAGTGTATGTAATATAATTGAGCATGTCTGAGAGATAAGTTTTTCATTTTATTTAAAGACAAGTTGGTAACTTTCCAACTTTCGGCATGCCATGTCTTTCCTATCTCCTATCTTAAGCATTTTAGGAGGAATTTGATTTTTTTTTTTGATGGATGTTAATGACAAATTGGGACTCTTGAGAGAAGCCTCTATGTTATGAGTTGATTCAAGACTAATTTCACATGTATTAGATCTTTTTAAATGTCAGTATATGCGAACAATCTCTCTTTGTGTCTTGCTTTCTTTAGTGTGTTTTAATGTAGTTTATTGTTATAAGGCACTGTATGTACTTCCTTTAAGGGAATGTGTACTAGTTTGATAGTGCTGTTGTAACCACAGACTGGATAGTTTAAACATCAGAAATGTATTGTCTTACAGTTCTGGAGGCTGGAAGTCCAAAATCTAAGTGTCTGCTGTGTTGGCTCCTGAGGGCTGGGAAGGAAGGGTCTGTTCTAGGTCTCTCTCCTTGGTTCATAGACGGCCGTCTTCTCCCTAGATCTCATTACATTGTGTTCCCTTCACGCACAACACTGTGCCCAAGATTATCCTTTTTATGTAGACATCAATGAGATTAAGATCCACCCTAATGAACTCACTATAATTTAATCACCTCTGGAAAGATTCTATCTCCAAATGAGGCCATATTCTGGGGGACACGATCCAACCCACAGCAGAACTTAAATATTTTGTTTCTGTTTTCTAATAGTATTAGCCCAGTGTAAAATACACAGCTTTGCAAGGATTAAAATCCTAAAGAATCCCCCAAAATTAACTTCTTTTACAATTCTAAAATAAATTATTATGATATAGGCATAAATATATTTAAAAAAACCAACAAAGTAACTTTTTTTTTTTTTGAAATGGAGCCTTGCTCTGTTGCCCAGGCTGGAGTGCAATGGTGCAATCTTGGCTCACTGCAACCTCTGCCTTCCAGGTTCAATTGATTCTCCTGCCTCAGCCTCCCAAGTAGCTGGGACTACAGGCACTTGCCACCACACCAGGCTAATTTTTGTAGTTTTAGTAGAGATGGGCTTTCACCATATTAGCCAGGCTGGTCTTGAACTCCTGACCTTGTGGTCTGCCCACCTTGACCTTTCAAAGTGTCGGGATTACAGGTGTGAGCCACCACGCTTGGGCACACAAAATTACTGTCAATTTAGTCGTAGTGTAACCTCCAAGGCAGATATATGTACGTGTATATATACTCCCACTAACCCATACAACAAGTAAGGTATGTATACATAACTAGCATTGAAATTAACTTCTGCCTGAGACTACCATGAAATGTCAAACTGCCAGGCTTTCAGAGCTTGGTACTCTATCTTCCTGCCTTGGGGAGCTTTTGTATTCAATATATTATTAAATAAAACTGCCAACTTGGCAAGAAATTACAATAAGCTTTTAAAAATTTTGCTTAAAAAATAAGATGAGCTAATATTTCTGAAAAATAAATTTCAGAGAGAATACCTATTTTGAGGCAAGTTATTTGTTTACAACCATTTCAAGTTCAGCAGAAGAGAAAGAATGTACCCATTAGCTTGTTTGAATTAAACAGAAGTACACACAGAATTTGACTAAAAATTAATAGTGATTTTGTTTAAACATTTCCTTCATTAACACCTAATAATTTAATAGGCAGAACTGATATCAGAAGCCAAGAGGAATCATGGAACAGCTATAGGCCTCAAATTTAAATGACTTCCTTTTGGCCCATTTAAATTCTTACTTGCTCTTTCATGTACACACACATATACCCACACAGAGAATACATATAAGTAATTTAATCAGCTTCTCTGCATGGCCCATTCATCTGATTACGCTTCTGAAACTTATCTTTCCTCCAGCAAAGAGGAATAATGCTTCTATCCACAGTGAGGTGAGGGAAGTTTTCGAAGGCTACCAGGGGCAAGGAAGCATCCTTTGTCTAACCATTGATTTTCAATGTTTGTTTTTACGGTAGTATGCAATAGGAAATTGGCAGGCTAATTCTGTACAGGGGCTGGGCCAAGTGCTTTACATGTATGCTCTAATTTCATTCTCACAACAATCCAATAAAGTGGGTGACTTTGATCTCCTATGTTACAAGTCGGGAATAGGAGAATTCAATAGAGATTAAGTGACTGGATCAAGGACATAAATATCATAAGTGGTATAGCTGTAGTTTTTGAAAATCTGACATTGTGAAAAATGTAAGAAGCTGAATTTAAGGTAGTGAAAGAAATATTTTCTTCTCTAAGTCACAGGTGTTTCTGAAGAAATGAGTATGGCTTAGTTTGAGGGAGAAGAGAAGCCTGGATATTTCTACTTTATTACATTGCTGCTAACAATTATCAAGCTCTTACTATTTGTCGGAAACTGAGTAAGCACTTTATGTATATAATTTCACTTAATATAACTGTCGCCCTGTGAGAGAGGTTCCATTGGTCTTTCCAATTTCCAGAGCTTAATGACTTCAGTCACACAGTTAAGATTTAAAACCTCCAGACTTGCTCTAGAGTGTATGCGTAAATACTATTGCATGATTAGGCTATCATAAGATAAAGCAACCTCCGTTTTCTCAAGCAACTGATGAGTAGCTTGACTTACCCAAAAGAATGTGTTTATAAAAATTAGGGCATGCTATTCAACTTCTCAACTGAATTACAAATGGAATGAAGGTAGTTTATCATTTAAAAGAATGCTGAAAAAACAATCTGAAGTTTGGGCAAACAAATTATTCAACATAAGTTTTTTAAAAATATTATTAAAAAGGGGTGGGGGGTCAAAACCCAAAAACTTCAATGACCCCAACAGGAGACTCTGATTATGGCACATCCACATGAATACGTAATATTCAATGATACAAATAGTGTTTGCAAAGATTTGTGAATTATAAGGGAAACTACTTAGTGACATTAAAGCCTTAGTGACATTAAAAATTGTTTTTAGAATAAAGTTTCAAATATATGCAAGTATTTAAAAAAATGGTCCAGAAAAAATAAACTGACAGGTTAGCAGGGTTTGTTCATATCTAGGTGACAAAAAATAAGGGCGTTTCCAATTATATCTTGCAGCATTTAAAAAATTTTCTATCAGTTGTACATATGACTTTTGTAATCAGGAAAATATTATATTTTTGAAAGATAACTATATAGTGATGAAACATTTTTACACCTGAAATAACATCTCATAATTTACATGCACTCAGTGTTCCACCACAGAGGCCAGCAAACTTTCTCTGAAAAGGTCTAGGTAGGAAATATTTCAGACTTTGCAGGCTAACCTACAAAATTGAGGGCAATATATGCATACTCATGTAACAAGAAAGAAAACAAATGCCCACAGTTTTTGATGAAATTCAAAATATAATAGTAACAATCTAGCATAATTTTTTTGTAATATCAATCTACTAATGAAAAGACTGAAATTCTTTTTGTATGTATATGCTAACATTTTGCTTAGTTGGGTTCTAAGTCAGTGTTACTATCATTGACATTTATTGTCAATGTCCACCTGTGAATGCTGATCTAGAGTTAGCTGCTATTTAATACTTAATTCATTTTTGAAAATGGCTGTTCACACAGGTAGGTGACACATGTGGCACTTGAAACGCTGTTGAGTTAGAACTGCTTCACTGTGATTTATAGCATGCCAAACAGGCAGCATCACATATGGTCTCTGTTGCAGCTACAGAACCGTGCCTTTGTAGTATGGAAACAGCCATAGACAATGCCAATGGCGTGGCTGTGTGCCAATAAAACTTTATTTATGGAACACTAACATTTAAATTTTAAATCATTTTCAGATATTACAAGATATTATTCCAGTTTTGATTTTTCAGCCATTTAAAAATATAAAAACTTAACATTTGTCTAAAAAAAAGATTCTAAAAAAGAGGTAAATCTATTTCCAGCAAATGGACCGTACAAGAACAGGTGGCAGGCCATATTTGGTCTGCTGGCTGCAGTCTGCCAATCCCTGATCTAGAAGTAGAGACACATCTCTTGTAAACTTCAGCAGCAACCATGTGATAGCCTTGGATAGAATCATATATCTTTTTTTTTTTAATTGAAATACCTTATATAAAATGATATCTCTAATTTCACAAATTAATTCTTTTACAGATGAAATTACACAACCAAACAGTAAAAAATATTGAAAAGACATTCTGAGGATATGCTTGTAGAATTAGAAAGAAACTAAGGGTTCTGATATCCAAAATCTATGTTATATCTTTCAGACCTACAGTTTTTTTTTTGAGACAGAGTCTTGTTTTGTCACCAGGTGCCAGGCTGGAGTACAGTGGCAGGATTTCGGCTCATTGCAACCTCTGCCTCCCAGGTTCAAGCAATTCTCCTGCCTCAGCCTCCCAAGTAGTTGGGACTACAGATGCACGCCACCATGCCCAGCTAATTTTTGTACTTTTAGTAGAGACGGGGTTTCACCATGTTGGCCAGGATGGTCTCGATCTCTTGACCTTGTGATCCACCCTCCTTGGCCTCCCAGAGTGCTGGGATTACAGCCTATGAATTTTTTAAAGGAATTCCTGGTTGTCAGAAATTGTGCTGTTGAACAGACTCATTATATTAACCTTTTAAGAAATAACATCAAATATTTAGAATCTTAAAAATAAAACTACCAAGCCTACTCAAGTTCCATCTCTCTATCTTACGTTTATGTGTTATTTCTCTCTTGACTGGCTGCTACTTGATGCCTTTAGCAGAACACAAAAGACGCTCTAAAAGGTTAGGGAGAATTTTGAGTAAGAAAATATTTGATAGAAACTTAAAGAAGCTGAGAAGTGTTTCACAATAAATAAACTCCCTGCTGTGACCATACCCTTTGTGCAAAGTTCATTAAGAAGTGATGTATGAGTCATTTACATCATAGTCATCTAGATTTTGTGTCAAAATGCAGATTTCCAGGCCTAAATTATTTCTAAGAGCACTAACTTTGGAGCAGGAGAGTTTCAGAAGGTGCTCCAGGAAAGCACTGAATGGCTACCATTAGCAAAGCATCACATTTTAGATTTCTTCTTTACTAATTTACATGTAAAATTCTGCATATTTTGCTCATCTCCTTATGAGATAGAAATTGCTTCAAAAAAGTGGCAATACCTGGAGAAATAATTCTGTACCTGATAAAAAGGTGTACAGTCTTTATAAAAATATTACAAACAGTAACCAGTTCTTCCGCCAGGCAGCCATTTGTGTGACTCCTACTATGGGAATGTCTTATAATCAGTGAGGAAGAGAGTGGGGACATAAGCATTCAGTTAAGAGAGTTGCCAGGGAAAGCCTTAGGTTGGGATGGAAAAGAAGACACAAGTGACTATTGGATCAAGTATTCCAAATGAAAGCTTACCTGCTGGGAGATGGAATTCAAATGTGCAAAGTAGGGCACAAGTCAGAACCGTTCCCAATTACTTTTTAAAACTGTAAACAATTCAACCACATTCCTTGAAGTGTGGTTGGAAATGCTTCAGGTGCTTTTCTAAAATGCAGATTCCTGGACCCATCCCAGATCTATAGACTCCGATTCCCTGCAGTGTGTCCAGAAATACGTATTTTAAAACATCCAAGCAGTCGTGCATTAAAATGTTAAAATGGCTCACTCCCTAGACATATGATTCTGTTCTTTCTTTTGAATTGTGAAAGGTCTTTTTTTTTTCTCTCTCTCTCTCTGAGACAGAGTTTCACTCTTGTTACCCAGGCTGGAGTGCAATGGCACAATCTCGGCTCACTGCAACCTCTGCCTCCTGGGTTCAGGCAATTCTCCTGCCTCAACCTCCTGAGTACGTGGGATTACAGGCACGCGCCACCATGCCCAGCTAATTTTTCGTAGAGACAGGGTTTCACCATGTTGACCAGGATAGTCTCGATCGCTTGACCTGGTGATCCACCCGCCTCATCCTCCCAAAGTGCTGGGATTACAGGCGTGAGTCACCGCGCCCGGCCCCTGTGAAACATCTTTAATTTATGCATTTCACTAAACATCTTACTGATCTTACTATGCTTCAGGTTCCTATATATCAGGGAATGAACTTGTAAAGATGGCTTCAAGTTTACCGTCCAGTAAGTAATGCTACCACAATGCAGAGTAAAAAAAATGAAGCCAATACACCTAAGAAGCTATGAAAACATTGAAAAGCTAAAATGAAAACTTCATGTTCAAGTCAAGGGTCGATTTTTCCTTTGGGGTATTATAATCTGTTTTCTGAAAGATGATTTTCCAGGTAATAATATTTTTAATCCTAATTTCCTTACTCATGATTAAAATCTATTTGTTTAGACTACAAGCTTGACAGTGCTTCTAAAAAGTAATCTATGAACAATGTATATTAAAATAATCTGGATGCAAATGAGTCTGTCCTTTAAAAGCTCTTATTTTGAAGGCTTAATCTATTCTATTCCATTTCTGTTATTAGATAGTTTGGGATAGTAAGACCCCAAATCTTCTACTTTTACATAATTGGTTTAGACCAATAACATATGCAGGAATTTCTCCTATTTTGTATGCAATTTAATTGAGTGGTTTGGGGGTTGAGTAGAATAAAATCCAGCAAAAACTTTTATTTACAAGTATTTTGATCTTTACGAAAAAGCCATAACTCAGAGGTTTAGATAAATCTGGGTTTGGTCTAATGTCTAACTTTCTAACCTTGTGACTTTGGACAACTAATACAACTTCACAAAGTGTGTTTTTGCTTATATCTACTATACTGAATTTAGTTCCAAACTGGTAATATCACTATCATACATGTATGATATATACACACATATAAACATGTACTTGTATACACACACACGCATACATATAAAGTAGTCATATGTAATTGTGCTTATTTTGCAAAATTGTGAAAATTAAATAAAATAATACATATAAAGTGATTAGCATAGAACTGAGCCCATAGCAGGTGCTCAATGAACAGTAAGGGGTGGGGCTGAGAGAAAGAAGAGCAAGAGAACAAGGCAGTTGAGTTTGGAGCAAAGAAAAACGCAAAACTGAAGTCATATCATAAAAGCAAGACAGGAAGGTGCAAAGTGTTTTAAAAATCGTTTGCTACCAGTATCTTCAATAGCTGTGCTTTTTTGTAGTGAGATATAACTCTTCTTTTGTGCTATTTAAAACAGTGGCCATGCCAGCTTCCCTGATGGAATGGACATCATTAAAATAAGTACAATATAGAGTAACCTCAGAAAGGTTACAAGTATTTCATCTGACCTCTGAAAATGTCAAGCCATATCCGGCTAGTGGATAGTGATAGGAAACCCATTTCCAGTTATCCTATGTTAATGAAGGCAAACAATGCACAAGCTACAAGGAGGGGGAAAAGCCCAGAATGAGCAGAGTCCAGAGTCTATGCAGTTTCCTACATTTCCAGCCTCATTAAAATATGCAGATTGTGTCATTAGGAGACAATTTCCTGGCAGAGTTTTCTCCTGGAGTTCAGTTACAGGCACATGTTTGGCGGCTGTTATCACGATGAGTTAAACCACAGCTATATTCTTCTATGTAAAAACAAACAGAAAAGAAGATGAGGAAACAGAAGCAGCTCCTGCAAGTCATGTTTTCATTTGGATTGTTTTGTTTTCTTCAAAGTATTAGTATTTTTAAAGAAATGGCCATTGAGGATTGTTCGTTTCCTTCCTTCAACGATATACAAGAACCACATTGCAACTTCATGTTTTCCTGGACTTTTGTTCTTCCCAGCTTGGGTGGATGTGAAAATATATTTAATGCAACAGCATTCATTACACCTGAATTTAATTTAGGTAGGTGATTATGAGTAACTACTAAATTGAAATTCAAAGACCTCCCCTAAATAAACTTCAGCTTCAAAACAAATAAGCATTTTACAGCTCATCTCAATTTTTTACTTCTTTCATTTCATCCTTCTTTTGTTCTTCATTACTTGCTTGGTTCCTTTTTTTTTTATTTCTTCTTCCCTTCTTTCCTGCCTATTGTCCTCCTTTCCTCTATCTTAATATTTGATCGATCGATTGATCTATTTATCATCTATCCATCTATCTGTGCTCTACTTATGTATCATATTTCTATTTTTTTTGTGTGGGCAAGGTGAAGAGGAAAGAAAAAGTGATATTAAAAATGTAAGTTACCAATAAACGTAATAGAACCTCACCAACGAACACTTTCTACATGAAGGTCCAGTACAGATGACCACTTTGAGAAACCTGATGACTGAATAAGAATACTAAAAAGGTGACTGGTAATCAAACTTATTATGTAGATAACATTTTACAATGCAATAATGTGAAACTGTATGTAAACAATATATGTCAGCAATTACTACTACAGGCAAATACTATTTATTCAATTTCTTCTGTTAATGGTTCTTCAAGCATAGTCTGAGACCCCCCCCCCCCCCACAGGGCCTGGAGGGCAAAACTATTTTTATTATAATGTTTGTGCATTATTGTCTTTTTCATTGTGTTGACATTTGCACCAATGGTGCAAAAGCAATGAAGAGGAAACAGCTGGCTCCTTAGCATGAGTCAAAGGCATAGCAGCACATTGTTTTAGTAGTCATTGTAATTTTTTTTTTTTTTACCATCATTCACTCACTCACACACAAAAATCTTGTTTCACTGAAAAATGCTTTTGGTAAAGTAGTAAAAATTATTAATTATATTAAATCTTGCCCCTTGAGTATATTTTTAAAAATATGCTCTGTGTGATGAAATGGGAAGTATGCATCAAGCATTTTAGTTTGGAGATCAAAGTATCATAGTTGCCTCGAAGAAAAATAACTTGTATAATTGTTTTAGTTCTGAATTGAATCATTACTTTTTTTTACAGAACATTGTTTTTATCTAAGAGAATCTCTGAAACACAACTGTGGCCATTCAGACTTGACTAACATTCTCTAGAAAAATAAATCAAGGGACTTAGTCACTTTAAATAAATCAGCTATTGACTGGCCACGATGGCTCACACCTGTAATCTGGGAGGCCAGGAGAGCTGATCACCTGAGGTCAGAAGTTTGAGACCAGCCTAGCCAACATAGTGAAAAGCTGTCTCTTCTAACAATACAAAAGTTAGCTGGGCGTGATGGCGGGCGCCTGTAATCCCAGTTACTTGGGAGGCTGAGGCATTGCTTGAACCCGGGAGGCAGAGGTTGCAGTGAGATAAGATTGTGCCACTGTACTCTAGCCTGAGCAACAAAGAACAAAATTCTGCCTCAAAAAACAAAAACAGAAAAACAAATCAGCTATATCAGTATTTGTTGTCAATAATAGAATTCAAGTTTTCAAGCAAAAATTCACCTTGCATAAGACTTCAATTTGCCATCATGAGCACACTTCAAAACCTTTCTGATAAGTTTGATGGTGATTGACAAATATGACTTTTTGATATTTTATAATGAATATATGGGAGACCTGCATATCTCAATGAAACAATGTTTTTCCAAATAACCAAAGCATAGTGTTACAAAAGCATGCATAAGGAAAAAGACCATTGATACTGCAAGAAAAATCAATGGATTTTAGTACAAAAAGTTCACTGATATGGTTTCAAAAAGATTCTACACTGTAAATACTTTAAGAAACTACTACTAATGGAGTTTTTGTAGCCCAAAGAAGAATATTCATAATTACTTGAAAAGGTTATTTTTAAAAACCTCCTTTTTGAATTTATATATATGTATGAAGCTGGATTTTCTTCATGTATTTCAACCAAAGCAACAAACCCAATTGTATTAAGTCAGATTATCGAAGACATTTGGAAATAATAATGTTATTCTTCTCAACAAAATACTTTAAAATTTTTACACTATTTTTTCTCCTATAAGCACACACACATGTATGTTTTTTGCAGCACTATTTACAATAGCAAAGACTTGGAACCAACTCAAATGCCCATTAATGATAGACTGGATAAAGGAAATGTGGCACACATACACCATGGAATACTGTGCAGCTACAGAAAAGAATGAGTTCATGTCTTTTGCAGGGACATGGATGAAGCTGGAAATCATCATCCTCAGCAAACTAACACAGGAACTCAGAAAATGAAACACTACAAGTTCTCACTCATAAGTGGGAGCTGAACAATGAAAACACATGGGCACAGGGAGGGGAACAACACACACTAGGACCTGTTGGGGAGTGGGGGCCCATAGGAGCAAGAGCCTTAAACAAATACCTAATGTATGTGGGGTTTAAAACCTAGATGGTGGGTTGATAGATGTAGCAAACCACCATGGTACATGTATACCTATGAACAAACCTGTGTGTTCAGCACATGTATCTTAGAATTTAAGTTAAAGAAATTATATTCTTTTAAAATATAAAATATTTTATTTATGTTAATTTGTAATAGGTTTATTGCTATTTTAAAATTAATAAATAAAATATTTTCAAGATTTTTCAGTTTTAATTTTTAAATAGTAAATACTGCAGATATAATGTACATAAACAAAACTTCTTTGGGTCAGTAATTATTAAGAGTGTGAAGATACCCTGAAGCCCAAATTTTGAAAAAGGCTGTTCTAGGTACCTGTGTTGTTCTTCAATGGTATGATTCAAGAATTTTAAGTGTATGTTATATTATCTGCATTAAACATATTTCTATATATACCTAAGTATAAGGTAAATCCTTCTCAAAGGAAATATCCATCAGAAAACAGATATTGCATATATTTGTGTTTTCAGTTTTCATGGTTAGCTCTGACATTTTTTTTCTTTTTTTTGACAACATAATATGCTTGGAGAAGATACATTTGCCCAGAGCATCTCTAAATATACTAGGTTTTTTGGTGGTTCACTGATTAAACTGAAATCAGTAAATAAAAATGAAGAAAGTTTGCAAAATTTAAAAACAATACAGATTTTGTTCTTTTTCCTAGATTGATACATCTTTCAAATAAGCATGCCAATAAACCTTTTAAATTTCTCTTTTTAAGCCTGGCATGGTGTCACACCTGTTATCCCAGCACTTTGGACGGCCGAAGTGGGTGGATCACCTGAGGTCAGAAGTTTAAGATCACCCTGGCCAACACATCGAAACACTTTCTCTACTAAAAAATACAAAAATTAGTCCTCTTCCATGCACACTCTCTCTCTCGTGGGGAAGTCTTTCTCTCTTCTTCTCCCTCTTTTCTCTACCTAATAAAATCACCTTCCAGTAACAAATAAAAAGAAAAAAAAATTAGCCAGGTATGGTGGTGGGTGCCCGTAACCCCAGCTACTCGGGAGGCTGAGGCAGAGAGGATTGCCTGAACCCAGGAGGCAGAGATTACAGTGAGCCGAGATTGCCACTGCATTCCAGGCTGGGTGACAGAGCAAGATTCCATTTAAAAAAAGAATCTATTTTTTTAAAAACACAGTCTAGTGTAATACTTGCCACAGAGATTAATATTTCCTTATTGGGTGAATGGGAAAAGTAAGAGTTGTAATAGGTTCTTGTGGGTTGGAATAAAATTGACACTATACATGAATTCATGAACTGCTGTATCCCTGTAAACCCTCAGACTGAAGTGAAGATGAAGGCTCTGAACACCTACATTAGGTAAAAACATTGATATTGAATATTGATCTGAAATTAAACAAAAGTATCTCATGAAATTTGTGTTACAGTTTGAGCAAATATATGATATAGTTAAAATCTTGGATAACTATACTAATAAATTGGACTGCAAGTAAATGCTTGACAATTTAATCTACATCTCCAAAAGTTTTCATAATTCACCTGACAAAAAACATTTTTATTTAAAATATTTTATCATTGGGTAAGTGGGGTAGGCTTTTCCTTGAAATTGCTTTATAGAGATTAGATGAGATTTTTAATCCCATAAATCCTGCTAGGAAAAAAATCATTTTAGAGATGGAAAACAGTATCAGAGAGTTTGAGAACCTGCTCACAGTTAGTAAGCATGCTAATTGGGATTAGAACCCAGGCCCATTGCAAAGCTTGCAATTTTCCCTTGATCTGATGATGCTCATTGAGTATCTAATGGTACCAGTACCGTTCCAGTCCCTGGACCACAAATTCTCAGGTCAATCCATAAGAGAGGTATCATTCTGACCCAATTTTCTAAATGAGGAAACAAATCTGTTCAATATCGTGTGATTCATAACTAGCAGCACTGACATGTGAACCCAGTCTGGATTCAGTGTCCTTACTCTAACCCCTTACTCAACATTGTCTCACAATCTACAATGACACACCTAGGATCTGCTCAATCTCACTGGCATTATATAGGAATTTCTACGAAACAAGTAGCAGATGGAAAACTCTAAGTCACTCTTTCCTTTTCAAAGATTCAGGCAGGACATACAGCAATAAAAGCATAGCTGAGAAGACATTTTCAAACATATTTTTAAAAATTCAGAATGAGAATGAGCTTTCCTTCGTTCTTGGCTCTAAGAAATTTGCTATTTAGCTCAAGTTAAAATACATCTAGGGAAAGGTTATATGAAGCTGAAAGTGCCAGGCCATGCCTGGGACTACGAGACTCAGTTTTCTCCACATATATAACCAGTAAAAAAAACAATAAACAGCAAAAAACAGTATTGTTTACATCAATAACAGTAAGAGTGATTACGTTTGTCCAATAGTTTGGGTGACGTGACATTCAGCTCCAGATAATATGTAAAACCTAACAGGCAGTTATGTTCACAATGGTAAGTCTACATAGATATGTACCAACACAAAATTTAGATATAAAAATATCAAAGTATGGCCAGGCATTGTGGCTCACGCCTGTAATCCCAGCACTTTGGGAAGCCAAGGCAGGCAGTTCACAACGTCAAGTGATTGAGACCATTCTAGGCAACATGGTGAAACCCAGTCTCTACTAAAAATACAAAAATTAGCTGGGCATGTTGGTGCACACCTGTAGTCTCAGCTACTTGGGAGGCTGAGGCAGGAGAGTCACTTGAACCCAGGAGGCAAAGGTTGCAGTGAGCCAAGATTGCGCCACTGCACTCCAGCCTGGCAACAGAGAGACTCTGTCTCAAAAAAAAAAAAAAAAAAAAATCAAAGTTTTTTTGTGGAAGAAAGCACTACCCAGAGGTGGGAAAATGGCAAATGTCAACATACATACGATAGTGTTATCATCTAAGAACTGAAAAAGTTTCCAGTTTTTTTTTTTTTTGAGTGTGTTTGTTTTTAGTTTTTCAATTCCCACATCAATTGTCCAGTGGGGACACAGAAAAGTTATTAAATTCCTTAAGGTCACACTGAAAGTCACAGCTGTTCTTGAGAAAGGGGCTTATGCATTCCTAAAGCCCAGCTAGGTCCTATTGCTTGCTGAAGTGCATGAGTCCATGTGGACTGAAAGAACGCTCTTAAGCAAATTCCAATTATGGTTTATTAACTTCACACGTAGCATTTATCTTCCAGTTTCCAAAAATAGCAGAACCAATTAAACTGTCTGTTTAGCACGAAGTTTTCTTTTAACTTTTAATTTTTCTGCAGATAAAGCCTTTATATAAAGATAAATGGAACACTAGAGATATGAGAGAAAGGGTAGAAGCCATTAGTTCCCTGTCACCACCACCATTTTCTGTCCCGGTCACTCTAAGGCAACCAAGGCAAGAGCCTTTCTGTTCCTGAACTGATGGTGTAACATCCTCAGCCAAGCAAATCAGCCGACTTTAGGCGTGATGGATAGCAGTGAAAATTAGCTATTCAGGGCAGTTGCTAATTTGAAATAAGAACCCAACAATTTCTAGTGTTCTATCCACTGTCAAAACAAGATTAAATAATGGCAGCTAGAAAAATCGTAGGCTTGCGAAAGGAGGCTTAAGAAGGGTATTTCACTTTTCACTTAAAACACCGGCTATAATTACCAATCACGGGTATAAAAGAGAAACTTAACTTGGTGAAAACCCTTCAGGGATCTAACTTTTAAGGTGTTCCCTTTAAGGTTCTAACAACTTTTATTTTTAAAAAGTGCATGCTCAAATGAGGGCCACAGAAGTTGGAATTGGAATTTCCACATTGGATGTCTTCAGTGGAAACAAAAATTGCAGGAAGTGTCTGTTCTGGAAGTCAAAGGGAGAATAGTGAAAAACAGGAGCCTCTGCTCTCAATCTGGCTGGATTACCATCAACCTCCAGAAACCACTAATGGTCTAAGGAGCAAAAGACAGGTGAGCAACCCTGGGCTCAAACCAGCTTAACTGGCAATGGAGCTGCATATCTAGGAAGAAATTCTTGAAAAGAAGGCTCAGAGAAAGAAAAGGATTTACCTTATACCACACTGCCAAGACTCAATCCACAGCCTCTTGACACTTAATCTAGTTCTTTTTCCACTACGCCGAAAAGCTGTGAATTGGAGATTACTTTTTTCCCCTCTCCAGATTTTCAACATAAAGCCTTTCTTGACTTTTTTCACTGATACAGATACCACACTCCTGTGTCTATCACCACACACCTACCTGTCTAACAAGAGCTGTGGGAATGTCATTGGACACCTTCGTGCTATACAGTCTGCCGCGCTGTTCTGTTGAATGTGTATGGTAATTATTTGACACTTCTAAGAGATGACAACTATCTTGAAATAATAAAATTGCAATTATCTTATCAAATTTAATATTCTGTATTCTTCAGAACTGATTTTTTTATTGAAGATTGCCACTTCAGTGTAGCTGATTGAAATTGAATTCTTACATTACTGTACCTTTCGTTACTTTTATTCTTACAGTTTTGTTATCGTATTAACTCCTTCTTCTCCATTTCCATGCTTTTTATTTTTATTTTATTCCTTTTTAGAAAACTGCTACAGACTTATTCCACCTTTACAAATGTTCAGAGAACTCCACTTAATTACACGTCTATAGCTTAGGAAACAATGCTGGCTCCTAGACAAAGGGAAACAAAAGGATTGTGCTCATAAATCTAACTCATAATGACCTTAGTCTCCCTTAATCTGTACAACAAAGGAAGGAAGAGTTCCGTCATTTAGGAACATTTGGGAACAAAAGATTTCCTCCCTTTGTTGTAGATTAAGAGAGACTGCGGCCCTTAGGAGTCAATATGTAGAGATGGGAAGCAAGGTCATGCCATCAAGTAGCCATTCCTTCCTTTGTAATATGGATTACTTGCTTTCGAAAGAGTTGAAAGAGTTCGGGGATCCTCACCAGAGAAGCCACAGATTTGAGATTTCAGACTTTTTTTTTTTTTAAGACTATCTTTCCATTATTTGACAGATGAGAAAACTAAGGTCCAGGAATTCTGAAGGACTGATTTAAAATCACTCAGTTATCTAATTAGACCAGAGAGAAAGAACATAGACCCTTTGGCTATCATTCAATTGTTCTTTCATCAAATTTTCATACTAAGCTGCCAAACCCTTGAAAGATGATAGACCTCCTTCAATGGGTCTCTATAAGTCATTTTAAAAGAGTGAACAGTTTCTGGATGCCACTGCAGAATCCTTTTCTTCTCAACTGTAAATGGCTACCTAGCTTGTGCTGGGTGCCTGAGCCTCCATGATTAGGCATGTAATATGTATGACAGCGTACCAGGGTTTTGATTTGGCCTCTTTCAGATCATTGAGTAGAGGAAGAACTCCTTCAAGTTTCATCTCTGTTGAACAGACCCTTATTTCCTGGGTGAAACTCTGATAAGATTAGCCCGAAAATATTATGATATAATGCTTTCCTTAATACTACAGATCAGAAAAAGTCTTTTCTAAATTTAAAAGCAAAACTAAAATCCAGACTAAATTAATTGCAAATAGGTTTTGTAAAATAGCCGCCCCCCACCCCCCCAAAAAAAAACAAGCACTGCCCATACTTCTCTGAAGTTTTGAATGTACCACAACTGAATTTCAGAATCATGTTACAATTTCAAAGGTTCTACTGACATATTAGGAAGTAAAATGGTGATCCATAATTGAACTGGAAGTAAAATGGTGATCTGTAATTGAACTAGAGTCACAAAATATAAGCAATTATGTTTGTCAATATAGATAAACATAATTTCTCTGCTTAAGATCTAGTAACGTGATTTATGTCTTGGTCATCATCTATTGCTGCAAAACCTTCTATTACTGACTTACTAAAGCTTCACTGTAGTAGAAATCCTGAATGTCCGAGTGGTTCCATTTCATACAGAAAACTTCGTATTCAGCAATGATTGACACAAGTGATCTTTTTCCAGTAAACCGTTTAAGGCTTGCTGATCGTTGCAACATTTTATTGTGAATATAATGGGACGTCATTCAATTTGTAAAGAGAAAATATTTGAAGTGAGTCATATTTGTAAAATATATGTGCATAGAAAGAAGATAAAAGAAGACAGTAGACACTACAAACATGGTCAATTTATAAGATTATGATGAAACGAAACACACTTGCAATTTTTCTGAAAGGTAAGAAATTTCTTGTTCGGGAGAATAAACATAAGATGCAAGGTATGACTGCTCCCATACTGTCTCAATTATTTAGTTTCTTTTAATAAACACACACAGTTAAAAAAATCTTGATATCATGTCTTACTTTTCTGAAAAAAAATCTAGGATTTCAATTGCTAATAAAAATGGATTATATGTAAAAATGCAAAGGAACAAGAATTAAATAAAATCCTAACTTGCAATCAGAAAAATAATTGCAGAAACGATTTGTTAACAGCTAATGATTCATTAAACCAAACACTTGCATTATAAACTCCATAAGCACTTTAAAAACTGTGGCCCCAATTAAAAGGTTGTACACAATAACAAATATTCTAGAAAATGCCAGAAAAGCCATAATTTACTTTAGCAGACATCCAGAGTTTTGTCTAACATATTGCATTTAAACCTAAATTTAGAAAATTGATTTATAACATTAATTTAATCTTTACTTGGGAAAATAACAAATGCTTATCATAATCAGGCTGTAATTAAAAAACAAATAGTCTTGCAAAAGTCTCTTTATACTGTAGTTTACAAGATGCCATTTCTGCATTGAAAAGTATGTTTTTTAAGTAACCATCAAACATGTTTATTAAAACCTAATTACACAGACATGAAAATGTGCATTTTGATACAGCGCTAGGACTAATCCCTAGTTTGATGATCTTCCTATTAGCCTAACTTCAGATTTTAAAAAAACTCACAAACTTTCCTTTTTATCTGTTTCAAGATTAAGCACTCTGTGTAGAGCATCCAACAGAATAATTTTATTAAGATAATGTTTAAGTTCCCATGCAAACCTAAAGGTACTTCTTTTAAATACAGGAAAACAGAAAGTTAGAATTGCAACACATTAGTTACACATTATTCAGGAAGATAGAGATGTTTACAGGTGGCATCATTTGAACACGGGAAAGGTAGAAGGTTCACCTGAGTACAATAGAAATGTCTTCTATCACAGAAGTGTTACATTTTTAAAAGATATTTTGCTTTCTCTTCCTGTGCATATCAAATGTTAAAACTGCTGAATTATTTGAACACTACAAATAAAAAGTTGAGATGCATACAACACATATTTCATTTGAGAATCAATGATTCAATATACAGGTTCTTATAAATTGCCTAAGAGAGAAAGTGGTATCAGAGCTGTATATATCGGTATTTGAAGGTTGGTTCCATGACAGAGAGAATTGCTATAAATTTTAGAATAGAATTAAATACAACTTTGCATGCTAGTTTTCTAAGCTCTGTAGATTTCTGCTTTCCTTTTTGTAAGAATTACGGAAAAAATAATAATGATGCCCTCATAGGCAAATTATTCTTGCTATCAAAAATATGTGTAAATGTACTACACAACACTTCATTATTTCATTCACATTTTCAACACACAATGGACAGTTTCTGAAAACCTGAAGTTTTGTTTTTCCTCCTTTTCCCATTTCTAATTATTAATATTCACCTTATGCTTAACTTCTAAGAGTAGCATGCACAGACATTCTGGTGTTGCAAGGTAGAATAATATTCCTGTTTCTGAAAATTCAGAATTCCTAGAAGTTCTGTTTGTGCCCATCATGGGCCATCCCTCCAGAAAACTGTCTCTAACAAGATGTGGGCTGGGTGTGGTGGCTCACAACTGTAATCCCAGCACTTTGGGAGGCCGAGGCAGGTAAATCACCTGAAGTCAGCCTGACCAGCATAGTGAAACCCCATTTCTACTAAAAATACAAAAATTAGCTGGGTGTAGTGACACATGTCTACAATCACAGCTATTGAGGAGGCTGAGGCAGGAGAATCACCTGAACCCAGGAGGTGGAGGTTACAGTGAACCAAGATCGTGCCACTGCACTCCAACCTGGGTCACAAGAGTGAAATTGTCTCAAAAAAAATGTGAATACAATACAAGCCAGCTTATAGGTTTATATTTCTGATCAAGGTGATAGTAAACATTACACCAGAAATATCCATAAGATATGAGTTAACCAAATATTTAATCAACTGTAAAATAGATACCTTGTATAAAATTTTCCATCATATACATAAATCAAGCAGGGATAGTAGACTAACCTACCACATAAACTCTTAATTCAGTGGATTCAATATCATGGTGTTCTATAAAATGTGTTCTTATGTTCATCATAATTCCAGCACCATTTTCACTGTATCAAATATGAAAAGGAATAAATATTTTTCTCTAGGTTCATGAAATTTAGAAGGGGTTCTACGTGGGATCATTTAAAAGGCATCTGTGAAGACCCTTCTGAAATGACATAAGGTCACTTTTTTTTTCTCAAAGAGTAATAATGACCTATCTTGCCTTCATTTCTTATTGTAAATTTTATTTTACCTATGGTGAAGGTATTAGTCCATTCTCACACTGCTATAAAGAAAGTACCTGAGACTGGGTAATTTATAAACACAGGAGGTTTAATTGACTCACAATTCCACATAGCTAGGGAGGCCTCATAAAACTTACAAGCATGGCTGAAAGGGAAGCAGGCACCTTCTTCATGAGGTGGCAGGAGAGAGTGTGAGCATGTGAGGGTGGAACTGTCAAACACTTATAAATCCATCAGATCTCATGAGAACTCACTCACTATCCAGAGAACGGCATTGGAGAAACCATCCCCATGTTTCTATAACCTCTCACCAGGTTCCTTGACACTTGGGGATTGGAACTGAAGATGAGATTTCAGTGGGAACATTGCCAAGCCATATTAGTGAGTCTAGCTTTAAGGAACAAGTTATTAAACTTACTGCTGAATCCAAAATTAGGATTCGTTTCCTCCAATTTGGCTGGACAACTTACAGTTTGTTGTGTGCTGCATGCCTTGATTATAGTATATAACATATGGCTAAAATCACTAAAGCGCCCTAAGTCTGAACTACTTCAGGTGAATCACTGTGCAGTTGGAACCTCCTTATACACACTAATAGTACATGGGGAGAACTTGCTCACATGGGAAAATCATTAGTGACAATTCACAAACTAAGTCAGAACTCAGCCAAAATTTGAATAAGTAATTTGTGTTCCTACAAAAGAAAGTTAAAGATATATTTGGAAAAATAATTTTCCATTACACCATTACATATAATATTTTTTGAATATTGAATGTCAACACATTTATAAATGAAAACTTTCCTATATTTAAAGTATGTTTAACTATCACGCATGATTAAAATATATCTAGTTATCAGTAAAATTATATTCCTCAAAAGATGTTATCATGCTGCAAGATATCAGCGACTACAATAATTGTAATAGACGAGAAATCTTGAAAATAGTAGTACACATAAATTTGTTTCATTGTATGCATTGAGACATATGTAGATTTTTGGACTGCCTTAATTCAATTTACTTTTCTGTTATATATATTAAGCACTGTAAAACTACGAGGTTGGCTATGGGTATGACACGTCTTTCCAACACCTCGTTGAACTTGAGGCAGTGAGGCTGTGTTATGACAACACAAGTAGGGAGGAGAGTTATTGAGCCCACACTCAGGAAGAGTCCTGTAGAGGAGTGAGGAGTGAGGAGAGGAATTCAGCTATCTCTGGACATTGAAATAGCAAACTATCCTTAGGACCTTTCAGAGTCCAAGGGCTACATAAGGGAAACCATATTGATAGGAACCAGCTTCGTCTCCTCTTCAAGAAGATTGTAATGACTTCATAGTCTGAAGAGTAGATGATACAGCCAGACTGTGGCGGTGTCTAAAACTGAAATTAGTCACCATGAGGTCTTTTTTTCTTAAGGAAGATTACATTTGGATCAGTATCATTAGAAACCAGAATCAATATTTAGTCATGTGTCCTGGACATTCATGGACTTTGGATTAAGGCAGATACTGATACATCCCAGATTTCTTATAGAGTAGTTTTGTGACCTTGGGCATGTTTCCTTATCGATGCTGAGCTTCATCTGTCAAATAGATTAATAATACTCTCATAGGATGGATGGAGAATCCCAGTGAGATCGTGGAGATTGCAGAGCACGGTGCTTGGTGCAGAGTGGAAGTTCAGCTCATGCTTCTCCTTTTCCCCATCTCTCCCCCTCACTTAAGAATAGGAAGAAAAGGTGCTTTCAAGAGTGTGTGTGAGATGTTGACTTTTTTAACAGAACAAAACAAGATACATTCATCTTTAATAGCTTCTCACACTATTCCAGCAACTCAGCTACATGGAAAAAAAGATGGCATATAAGAATGCTTAAATAGTCATATATGTGGATATTCAGCAAATCAGAGTTCTGGCTATGCCTTAGCACCTAATATCAAATGTGCGGAACATCTCTACTTAGGACGTATATTAAAGAAATTGTACTTGACATCACCTGCAACCTAAACACCTGTAGTAATGTGCGAATATCCATACAGAGAGATGTGAAATATTTTTGAGAACTGTACTTTAAAAACTTTCCCATGTCACATCAATGTCACATGGTAAACTTGAGACACTTTACTGGAAAACCATAAATTAGATTTAACTGTACATACTATGCATGCTGATTATTTCAATTAAATTGGAATAGTTCTGCACATTTTCAGTAAATGCATAGTTACATGTTTTTTTTTTCAGAAAATTTACATAGAGAGAAATTAGTCTTTTGCTAATATTAATAAGAGATTTGAAAGCTGAAACAATATCCAGTTTTTTCCTAAATGGAAATTGACCATGATATCCTATAAGTTAATACAGTCAGGCCTGTTGTGAAAGTCCAGGGGTCTGCCTTTAATTTCTTAAGAATAAATTTATAATTTTTTTTTTTTTTTTGCTGAGGTGAGTGCATTTATAGCTCTTCACTCTTAATGTTGTAATGAAAATTTGAAGACTTCCATAAGTAATACTAAATAACAAGAAACATTAAAATGAAAAACCTAATATGGCATTCATGATACAGGCTCACATCAGCAATTCATCATCAAGGGATTTTACTTTTTTCCCCTTCCTGCTATAAAAACTGTGTATCCAGGTAGATGATTAGATTACAACAGATGTGAATTTCTTCATTACTCATCTGTACAAAGAGGATATATACTTGTCAAAGATATACTCTACAGTAATATGAGGTTGTAGATGGTATTAGGGTTTACTTGCTTAACACTGCCCTACTCCCTTTATGAGAGAGGGTGAAAAAAGAAAAGAAAACCATGCATATTCTCTCTCTCTCTCTCACTCTCTCTCTCTCTCTCTCTCCCAACACCTTTTTTTCAGATCACATAAACTTTTCCTCATGGCTAGAACTCTTCACTCATTCCCAATAGGCAGCAAATCTCTCAAGTACAAATATTTCCTCTGAGTCAGCAATTAAATCTGACACAAGCAATGAAGATGAAAAATTGTCATTAAATCCCCTGAAGCAGTTCTGGTTCCCATTTATTCAGCAATGAACTGGAACATCTCTCTGGAACTTAATACATAGCCATCTTCATCCTCCCATCTAAGATTTCAGTGAGACTCAAACTCAGAGCTCTCATGCACCTACCCAATTCCTCATCAGCACAGTAAACATTCTAAATTCAAACTCTAAATTCTTCCTTCTATGAAATGGAACTCTTTTACCTTCTAATAGTTAAGAAACAAGCTAAACAACTAATACTCTTGCAAAGTTTAAATGAAACTAATATCCCATGCATAAAATCAAGTATCTTCTAGTATTCAAAAATACTCACATACACATAATTGCTGAAAAGACGTCACTTGTTTTTGAGTACAAGACAGTTACTCTGGGATAAATACTGTTCTCTGGGCAATTACTAGACAACAGTCACAAATCATCTGAAAAAGATGGTCCAGAATGCAATAATAACCTTGGGTTGGAATTCTGGTTCTGCTATTTGCCATTTTTATGACATTAGACTAGTCTAACGACTATTATCAGTAGTCATTCATACATGGTTATATTTGTAATTTATGGCAGTGCTACTGAAAAAGAATTCCTGTTCATTGTTGTGAATTTTAAGACTCATTTGTAGATATTGAACTAGGAAATATGATATGTTTACAAGCCTTATAAACATCTCTATTTACATTTTTATCTCTATTCACATTTTCATAAAAAAAGTAGCACCTTATGGTATAGAAAAAGGAGAAAAACCAATAACCTATTGAATGCTACAACTAGTAACTGTTATGCTTTTGGCTCATTGAGGACTATGGCGTTCACTGCATCTGTCATTTACTTCAGTACCCTATGAAATAGGTATGGACAGGAAACAGGGAAGTATTTGGTAGAAGCATGAGGTTCTCCAGCAAAGGCCCCACCCTCAAGCCTGGAAACTTGTAGCTCTAAATGGAAAGAGGCATTCCTGTTTTTGTGCCCAAATGTTGTCTTTTGGCCCTCTACACACCCCTATCCAGTACCCATATAAACCCCAAACTCCAAGCTCCACAAGCAGATGAGCAGAAGAGCAGAAGAGCATTGTGGCAGAGAAGGAGAGAAGAGAAGGAGCATCTGAACTTCAAGAGGAGTTAGGCTGGGGACGGTTGGAGAAAGAGACTGTCCATGGGATGGCCAAACTCCAGGCGAATATCATATTCCCATTCCATCCACTTTCCAGCTCCCCATCCACCCCAATGGTGGCCACCTCCATTGGCAATAAAATCCCCGGTGTGACCTGATTCTTCCTGGACACTGGACAAGAACCAAAGTACCAAGAGGGCACTGAGCTGGTTAACACTTAAGCTGTCTCTGAATGGAAGAGCTAAAAGATCATTGTAACACACCCACGGGGGCTCCAGGAGTCACAGGAGTCACCTGTACATGTTACTATGGGGCCAGAGCCCAAAAGCATTTGCCCTGGCTGCTGTATCTGCCTGTCTGCGTGCTTCCTTCTCCTCCTGTAAGATGTTTGAGTGCAAGGAAGCCAAACAGAGAAGTCAAACCCCTGTTGCATGTCCTGCAAGGGAGGGGGAGGTCAGTGAACTCTCCTGTTTTAGAATGCATTCGTCTGAAGAAAATTTAAGGGAGAGGTTTGTGCCTGTGTGTATATGTATGTATGTGCATGTGAAACTGATCAATTAATTGGCCCTTAAACTTCATTGTCAATCTGTCTCTTGAAGATACACTGACTTTGAGTGATGTGACTTATTCTCATCTCTATATCACAACCATTATGTTTTTCACAAGCCATTAATCCCTCAAATCTGGTGAGCTTAAATTAGTATCAAGTACACTATAAAACACTGTAGGATCAATAAGCAATAGTTAATTAAAATTAGCAAGAATACTAACTTTTAGGTGAAACAAGCAAACAAAAAATAGACAAATTAGAATGTTACCAGAAACAGTTAAATTGATTTTATACTTTACAATAGTGATGCATTTGCTTATGTTTTATACCATATGTTTATTTATCTGACACAGAGCCTTGGCTGCTGATTTTAGAATATTGTGCTTAGGAGAGAATTAGATACACGCAGAAGGGGACTGCTTATTTATAAAACTTTACTGACTGTCCATCTATGTAGATAGGTTGCTAAATAACCCAAGGTCAGGACAGTATAATATCTCTATAAACATTCAATAAAACATCTATGAAAAGCTGTATGCTGGAAGGAAACCAGCACATTGGCATCACAGGGTCAGACCATTCTCGGTCAACAGGGACTTCAGTAGGCTTTGCTGTGAGTCTTCAAAGTCAGGGTGGGGGCTGTGCACTATTAAGTGCTGGCAGAGCCTCCTGGAATCGGGGTGTCTCCTGAGGACATCTAGTTCTTGGACCACAAGGAATGAATTACAATGTGGCTTCTATAAAGAAAAAGAATTATTCTCTCTTTTATTCTCTACGAAAAGTGTGAAAAGAACAATTGTATCCCGGAAGGAATTTCAAGTGCCCTAAAAAGAAAGTTAAAAAAAAAAAGCCCAACTTTCTGGACTTCCATATATCTTAATATTAAAAAACACCACAGTATATATGAATATGAACAAAAGAATTTTAAACCTTTTCCATCAAAACTAAAACTTAAAAAAAAAAAAAAACAATATTGACACATAATGCTTAAAACAGTACTATGGCCCTGTAGTAAGTCTCCTGTTACAGTACTAAAAATTCTATTTACTTTAGGCTCTCCTCCTACCCAAAGATGCCTTGTGCTAATTTATTAGTCGCTTATTTATAGCTTGAAACTAAAGTGAAGTTTACAATTTCATTTCTTTGTGAGTATGTATCAGTAACTATAGTTCATTTTAATAGTGTGAGTTGCACCAATCACACTATCCTTAAGTGACAAATCTGAAAAACAAAAGCGATTAAAATAAAAAGAGTCCCTTAAAAGCCCAGCCTGGAGGCAAATGAAGTAGACATTTACTCAACTGAAATTCAGTGGATTTTTTATAGCACATTTTTCAGTGGTTTAGGGAAACTGACATTGTCTTTGTTAGTGTTTTACAGAGGCATTTATTTTTAGTTATACAGCTGAAACTCTCCAGCCCAATGAACTGTGGCTGTCTGTGGTATATTCAGTAGAAGGGGAAAAAAAAAGACGCTTTGCCATTAGTTCTAAAAATATCAGTGACATGTCAGGGTCATCATCTCTATGTTAAGAACTATGGAGAGTTACAGAGAGATGAACTTATGTCTTTCACACTCAGCATCTTCGGTGCAAATAAAATTTTAAAAGAACCTTTCACTGTTTCTAAGCTGAATATGCATCTCAATTCAAAATCTTAAAGCCAGTATACATAAAATAAATGGTATAGCTGTAAAGTAGTAGGATATGGCTTACAGTGGAATTCTATATGAGGTATGAAAATGGTTTTAAGCCAACAGTATATTATTAATATCTATAATACATAATGCTTCATATTTAAGATATTATAAATATAATGTATTACAAACATTGGATGATACTTTTTAGAGATTAGATGGGCTGCTGCATCGATAGAAATTTCAGGCTGGATCTAGCTCTAACTAAATTTTCAACTTGGGACCAATTACTTAACCTGTCTGCACCTCAGTATTCTAAACTTTGATGGGAGAAGGTATATTTCTACTGCTCTTTCAAAATTAAAAATTTGACACTTCAGAAATGGAAGAGGAACTGTGCATTTCTTCCACTCAGTGTGTCCTATTTTTCATAAAAGACACAAAAGTTTATTTGTTGTTTGTGTGTGTGTGTGCGTGTGCGTGTGTGTGTGTTTATCTTCATATAGAAGGAAATGCAGAATGGCCTGAGGGCCTGTCTAGCTTATGAGAGATTTGCAATCTACAAATAAGAAGTAAGCTAATATTTAAGAATTTACTTACATGTCACATTGGTTATATTTTCAGTGTGTGTATTACAGTTTACTTGGCCAATTACAAAAGAAAATTTGCCACCTCATACCTATTAGGATGGCTACTTTAAAAATTTTGTAAATAAAGAAAATAACAGGTGTTGGTGAGTATGTGGAGGTATCGGCATACTTGCACACTGCTGATGATTATAGAAGATGGTATAACCAGTATGGAAAATAGTATGATGAGTCCTTAAAAATTAACATATTGTTATCCTTAGTTCACTGATAACATATGATCTGGCAATCCCATTTGGGGGTATATACTCAAAAGGATTGAATATAGAGTATCAGAGGGATATTTGTACAACCATGTTCACAGCAGCATTATTCACAGTAGCCAAAAGGTAGAAAAAAGCAACCCAGGTGTTCAGTAGCAGATGAATCTATACAGAATGCAGTGTATACCTGCAGTGGGATGTTCTTCAGCCTTTAAATGGAAGGAAATTCTGACACATGCTACAACCTGGGTGAACCTTGTGATCATTATGCTCAGCGAGATAAACCAGACCCAAAACTATTCCATTTACATGAGGTACCTGGAAGAGTTAAATTCATAAAAACAAAAAGCAGACAGTGGTTTCCAGGTGGTGTGGGAAGGGGGAAATGGGGCAGTTATTGTTCGGCGGGTGCAGAGTTTGTTTTTCCAAGATGGAAAGAATCCTGGCGACCGATGGCGGTGGTAGTGGCACAACAATGCAACTGTAGTTGTTACTGAACGGAACCCTGCAAACAGTTAAGGTGGCAGATTTTATGTTATGTGTATTTTACCATAATAAAAAAAAGGAGTTGGACTTGAACTTGAACGCACTGGTTATTTTTAATGCAAACAGCATTTCGTAGCAGATAAGAGGACAGAATCTGGAACTGCATTGCCTGCTTTTGGATCGTGGCTCCAGCTTTCACCCACAGTGTGCTACTTTGGATCAGTTATTTAAACTGTCTGTGACTTCTTTTTCTCATGAGTGAATTGAGGATAATAATAGCATTTTCTTCATACAGTTGTTGTAAGGATAAAATGTGTTTATATAATAAAGCAGTTAGAAAACTATCTGGCCAACAATAAGCATGCTGTTAGTGTGGTATTTTGTTGTTATTAGTGTTTTTACTACTAATAAAATTCTGATGAGATGTATTTTTATATGCATGATGTCAGCTTTATCTTCTTAGAGATAGCCAGAAAATCCTTTTCACTTGACATTTTGAAATCACTCAGTATTATAAACAAAAAACAATTTTTTTTGAGACCGAGTCTCGCTCTGTCACCCAGGCTGGAGTGCAATGGCACCATCTCTTTTCACTGCAATCTCCGCCTCCTCGGTTCAAGCAATTCTCCTTCCTCAGACTCCTGAGTAGCTGGGACTACAGGCACATGCCCCCATGCCAAGCTAAGTTTCGTATTTTTAGTAGAGACAAAGTTTTCATCATGTGGGCCAGGCTGGTCTCAAACTCCTGACCTTAAGTGATCCGCCTGTCTCGGCCTCCCAAAGTGCTGGGGTTACAAGTGTGAGCCACCACACCCAGTCCTAAAAATGTTGACTGATCTTAAAGGAATGATAGAAATTACCAGCTTAATTTTCTTATTTATTGTGTTTAACAATATTTATTTTTAAATAAATTAAAAGTTTGGGAATGTAAAAAACCATTTCAAATGAGCAACACTTTGACCTCTGTAACCTGAAAAACCAGCTATATCACCAAGTCTAAGACAATTAGTAAAACGTTATATTAAAAAAAAAAAAATCAAGTTGCCTTAGCTACCTCTCTTTTTTCCAGATGACTACATTTGAAAATGCTTGTAGTTATTGGCATACACGTTTAGTAAATATTTTGCTTAAAAGTTTCTTGGAAAGCAAAAACTCTCACATTGATAGGAATAGGATGTTACACTAACTCAGAGAAAAGTCTCTAAGGCAAATACTTATTTACTTACCGGAAAAAGAAAAGAAATGTTATTTTTGGTGTGTATGGTATAAAATAGATTGTTTTCAAAGTTGCTGGAGAGTGGGGTTCTTTCAAACCATTTTGCATAGATTTGGGGAGACAGAGAAAAGCCTTTCAAAGCAGAAGGCGGGCTGGGCCTGGTGGCTCACCTGTAATTCCAGTACTTTGGGAGGCCAAAGCGGGAGAATCATTTGAGGTCGGGAGTTTGACACCAGCCTGACCAACATGGAAAAACCCCATCTCTACTAAAAACAGCAAATTAGCCAGGTGTGGTGGCACATGCCTGTAATCCTAGCCACTTGGGAGGCTGAGAGGCAGAGGTTGCAGCGAGCCAAGATCACGCCATTGCACTCCAGCCTGGGCAACAGAGCAAAACTCCATCTCAAAAAAGAAAAAGAAAATGCAGAAGGCCAATGAACTTAAATTATCTAACTCTTATAATCTTTTGCCTATACAATATGATTCCATGAGTTTTAGAGTGATTAGTATGCTGCTAACCGAATCACCTGCTAATGTAACTGAGGCTTTCTTCTTTCTCATGATTTTAGAGGGAACTGAGAGAGATATCGAAGGAGAGAGGAGAGAGCATTCCAAGATGGCTCTGAGGCTAAGGAGGAAAGAAGCCATCAAAATAATTTTTACATTTTTGCCTAAGGTAAGAAAGGCCCATGAGAAGAAGCCATCTGCTTTAAACCACAACTGGAAACAGCAGAGGGGATGGAGAAATTCTCACTCTTGTATTTAGCTGTGGTAACATCATTCTCCCAGAGAGCAGACTAAGTCAACCACAGTGCTTCTCGGAACTGCAGCGTGACTTATGAATGTGAATATTCAGATATTGGAGAACATATACCTTTAATATTATCTGCCTGAACCTGATGAACAGATAGCATAAACTAAAATCAGCTCACCACAAATAAATATACAAAATGAAAATTGGATGGATGAAACCTAAAATTTGATGCTTTTTATATTAAGTCAAAATTAGAAATAGATAAGCTCATTTATGTAGCTAATAAATTGAAAGCAGAACATCCATCTTGTGTAAAAAGAAATACTCTGAAATGAAAATTAATATCCTAGTGCATACATTCTTTGAGGCACAGTTACCTCTAGCTAGTCCACATTTTGTCTGAAAATGTTTTCACTAAAATATACGAAGTAAAGGCATAGTACGTTACAAAAACAGATATGTGTGTGTGTATGTGTGTGTATTCATAGCAACAAGAAACGGACTTAGTAAAGATTATTATTTTTGCTTGGAAAAGAATTAGAGGTTGGATTGAGTTCAATTTGATTCATCAGTGCTTATTAGATACCAACTACCTGTCTATTGCTGCTATATAATAAAACGTAAAGATCATTACTTATGGAATACAATTAAGTAATGTAAAAAATTAAGTCCCCTTCCTCTCCAGAATGTTCAAAGCGGTTTGGGGGTTCCTATTGGCCAGAGTGTAAATAAGCAACCGAACACAGTGGGGTATCTCTTCCAATGACATGTCCTGTTTTCCCTAATGCCAATTTTGAGATTTTTTTTTAGAGTCATCAACCAGAGAGTGAACACCTCTAGCCCTTTCTACCAAGACTTCATGGTAGAATCTACTAGAGATGTTGTCTCTAAAATTTAGGGCATGATAGTCCCTCTTAAGGACAGCCAATGTGAAAAAAATTAGTAAGACCTCTCAAAATTCATTCAAAATTCATGATTTCATTGCTCTTTCTAACCTCATAAGGACAATAAATTGGTGCCCTCGCATCATCTTGCTACCAGAGACACTCTAGATTATTATATGGACAATCTATGAAATTGATTTGTAATAAGTGTCTGTTGGAGGTCAAGGTGCAGCTAAGAGCAGCTGGGTGTCTTTTGAAAAAAGGTCATGGCTGTTGCATACAAACAAGCTTGAAAACTATAATCACCCTTGAATGGTCTCTTGGGTCAATGACAACTTAAAAGCTATATAAGCCCAAGGAGAATTGGGGAGGCACAGAATAGCCTTTAAAAGCAACAGCCAAATGAACTTGAATGATCAAAGATAACTGGGACAGCAGATTCAGTTAACTTATTTATCAACTAAAATTAATGTACTGACAAATTAAAAGCAACAGTGAATTACATGCATTCCCTATCTGGCAGAGACATCGCTTGGAAAAAAAATAAAAAGGAGATGGATAATGAAATGTTTTATTTTAATGTTCCCAGGAGATACATTCTAAAAAAATAAAACTACACATACATCAACAACAAGGGGATAAGCCAGGCCAATGACTCCTAGAAATGAAGCATTTCATCATATAATCATTTTCAGGAAATTTGATATTTCATTTGGATTGACATGAGATACCTGTTTCAGAGAAGAGCTGAATTTTCATTTCAAAGCTTAGAATAGAACCTAAATGATGAACTGTATATTTTCTGTTTTACTACTTAGAAATTTCATTGTTCTAGTGATCATTCAGTGAACAAGAAACTCTGTGTAAGAAGGAATTTCTTATGCTTCTTGAAATAAATAATTCAACATTAATGAGTCTATGCAACACTTGGAAGAATGGCCTGAAGACAGGAAGAATAGATAAATCTGAACATTGGTAAGATCAGAAGAGAATCTAAAGATTAATTCTTGATCATATATTGTTTTGCTTCACACCACTATGGGCCAAAAGAATAAATTCTCTTTTGGCGGGGGGAGGATATGCATTATTTCACTACTCTCTCCTTTATTTCTGGAACAGCATTTCACTTCTCCTTGAAGAACCATTCCTTGCCTTGGTTTAGTCAACATCATTCAGGAGAGGATAACTTCATCATAAGCGTTCATCATGGACATGTAACTCGGGCTTGGATCGTCATAGTAATAGTGATTCAGGGGTGACTAGTTCCTAAAGCCAAGTCGATAAGAGTCCCTGGACTTTTGCGAGAAATATGGTAGAATACAGATATGATGTTACTGTTAGACAAGTTCCTCAGGAAGGCAAACCTGAGAGAAAAGGTAACAGAGAGGAAAATAGAATCAATGGTTGAGTGGGTGGGAGAGAGATGGGGTAGGGCGAGGCCAGACAGACAGAAATGCAGATACACACATACACACACACGGACACACACACAAAGAGACACACATACACATGGATGTGCATACATGTGCACACAGACAGGAAACAGAGTCACATGTACGCATGCGTGCGCACTCACATACACACAAATATTTCTAGTGCCATTATTTTTTGAACTCTGTTTTAAGCCATGCCTGAAGCCATCCATATTGACCCCCTGATCTTCTTAATTACATAAGCCAACAAATTCCCTTTCATGCCCATGCTCATTTGAACTGCTTTTCTTCTCGTTTAAAACATAAATGTCCTGACTAGTACAGCAATACAGATTAGAGAATGAACAGTATGCCTGTTAGAAAGGAAACAAAACGTTCCCACCCCCACCCACCAGCTTTCCAAGAACAAATTCTATTCTAACATTACCAAGGAATGACTCAAGGGCATTGAGCTACTCCTCTGCCATTCCTTTAATACACCTTTCTTGGTGATCACCTGTGACCCCATAATATGATTATAGGCATTGATGATTTACAAGAAGTGAAAATTCAATTGGAGTGATTCAAAGTGACTTTGATAAACTACAATCTGGGGGACATCTGTATTCTTGAAATACACATTTTCATTGATTACCCATGTCCCTAAGCAGTGAAGAGATGGAAAATTATAAAGCTTAAAACCATTACAGACAGGAATGTAGGAATGTAGGAAGACAGGCTAGTAATGGGTTAGAGTGTGATGCATCTAACAAATATTCCAAAATGAATCTGAATTCCTGCACACCAAAACAACCACAGAAGAAAATCGAATGCTTAGATAACTGAGTGTCTTAACTGAGTTTGATGTTTACACATTGGCTCAATTTTCAGTTCATCGGTCTAGTCCTTAAATTATCCATTCTTTTGATCTTGAATTAAAGACAAATTTGAACTCTAGGGCCTGTTCTCTCCCTGGACTGTGAAATAAATGAGGATAAAAGAGGGAAACTCGGGAAAGTCTCTAACTTAATGACTTTTCTTAAAAATGAAGAAACTGAGTTAAGAAAAAGTGCGATATGATTTTTCCAAAGTCACACAGCCAGTTAATGATATAGTCATATAAAAGTTTCCTGTCTTTTATTTTGATAATGAGATTCACAGAGGTTCACAATGTGATGTCTTCCTATCTGGAGAAAGGGACAAATAAGTCTTTTTGCTCAAAAAATACTGATTGGGCATGCTTAACCACTTCTTTCTTCAATTAGAGGAGATGAGAGATTGGTAGAAGATGTGTTTTCTGAGACAAAAATTGAGCCATTTCAAGAAAACAAATGCCTTAGAAAGGATTTTTGAGTCTCTACATGAACAAAAAAGCTTTTAAAACTCTATTTTTTTTAAAAAAATCATTTAACCTGTTGTTCCTATCTTGTATTTTACTCAGTTATATAAGGAACTGAGGCTTCCAAAGGCAGTTACAATACATTGCCAAGTTCTCTCTCTGGGCTGTTTTCTATTTCTCACCCCACTTTTCTTGTGCTCTCTCTCTCTCCCTTCATCCATGGAAATCTGACATGCTGTCAAAAACTTCACCTTCTCATTCAACTACCCTCTCAGCTACAGAAATTCATTTACATGTCTACAGCTGCCATACTGGTGTGTGTTAATAAGAATCTGAGCTCGTTATCAGTGAATCTGATTTAATACCAGAAGAGAGGCGTTAAACTAGATACATCCATGCATTCGCATTTTCAGGAATATAGGAAGACCATTTTGAGAAAGAGATATACCCAATTCTCCTTTCCAATTCTCAGAACACTACACTTTCATCACACGAGTGTCACCGATGCAATGGAAAACTATGGCCGCCTTGGGTTCTAGGCTTCTCTTAGCCACAGACTGGCTGTTACCCTGGGAAACCCACAACTTTCCTTTGGACTTCTGTTCCCAGCCATAAGAGAAGAGGTAAAGTTGGGCATTTATTTACTCATGAGTCTGACAACTATATCCCTGACATGTGTAATGCACTAGTGAGAGAAGACAAGAGAGCCGTAATGGACCCTCCTCCCGTGGAATCTTCCAGTGTAGGAACACAGTGATCTGTAACATTCAATAAACATACATTTGTAGAGTCAACTCTTCAGGAAATGTTGAAATAAGTTGTCTATCATACCACTTAGAAGCCAGGATCAAGTACATAAATGATTTGAACCAGTATTTCCAACTCTATTAGATCATTTCTTAAGTCTAAACTTTATTTTTTAAATAAGTCACTTATTTATCTTCAAAGAACTATGTAGGTCAATGTTTTATGCTCAGAGATAATTCTTTCTGAGTTACAGAAAAATCCATCACCTTTCTCCCCCAATTTTGAGGAAAATTTCACTCACCACAACCTTTTTTAAAAATCAGTTGCTATCAGGCACCTGCTCCTGAAAGCACCCTTGAGATAGCCAATGTCATCCCAGAGGTCTCAGACAAGTGTGAAAACGAAAAATGAAAAGCATGACAGGATTGAGATTGTGGCCCGGGCTATTCTTTTCTGTTTCTCTTATTTCAACACAGAATCCCTAACTTCAGAAACTAGTCCTTCACCCAGGTAAAATACACGTGAATAATAATAATAAGTAGAAGAACATCCTAAAAGCAGAGGCCCAGGTATCCGAAGCATGAAGACAAAGACCCTTTGCCTCGTTTTCAATCGTTCCTTCCCGGCACCACACTGTCTAGTCATATAAAGCTGTAATTGAAACCATGTGGTGTGTGCAGAGGGCTCATTACAGGCTCCTTCTGAGTAATCTCATGGCGGAGTCCTGTGGGGAGGCTCTGACAATCTTGGGGTCAAGATATCGTTGCTTAAATATGAGAAACGACACACCAACTTGCCTCCTCAGGGAAAACAGAACTAGCTTGAATTTAGCGTGTGCAGATAAATACTTCTGTTACCAAGTACATCTTCATTATTTTATGGACATCCTGTACAAAGTGGAAATACATTTTATGAAACAGTTTAGTGATTCATTTTGTAATATAAAGGTAGCAGTTATAACAATTTTTGAAAGCGATTTTTACGATGAAAAATAAGAGACTGTATAGTCTGGCAAAATATAACATTAACAACGGATATCAACACATTAAAGAGTCAGAACAGTGAAATATGATGTGATATTAATAGTAATATCCCACAGAGAAACATCCTTAGCTTTTGACTAATAAGTCATACCACCCAGTAAGGTATCTAATTTAGCACAGAGTGAAAGTCGTGAAAACTAAACTGAGTTAATGCTGACTGAGAATGAGGGGAAAGTTGAGAACATACATGCTGATTTAAAACTGAGCCTTCCTTGTGCGCTGAGACCATGTGGGGCCCTAGAAGTATTATACTCCTTTTTTTTCTACTCCTCCCTACATTAGTTATTTTTAAAGAATAACTAACTTAGAACAATAAATGGACCTCAAATATAAGTACACATATACAAAAAAGTGAAAGTTTATAGAGTCTTACTTCCTGTATATACCTATCATGAATTCAAGAAATATTTATTAAGCATCAAATAAGAGACACATTCTTGGTGCAAGTGAAATAACAAGAAATCAGACAAAGCCCTTGCTCTTATGGGGCTTATATTCTAGAAGGAGAGAAGTCATTAACAGGCAAACAAACGTGCTCTGGAAATAATCAACAATAAGGGAAATACGATTGCATGTGTTAAGGGATACACGACATTGTGGAAGAGACATTTGAACTGTCTGCTCAAGGGCTATTAAAACATGTCTTATGAAAATCCAGGGAAGAATGTTCCAGTCATAGGGGAAAGCAGGTACAAAGATCCTTGAGCTAAAAATGAGCACGCATTTTTCTGAGGAAAATAAAAATAGTTTTTAAATATAGAGAAAAATGAAGAGGTATGATATTTAAAGTTAAAGCACTAGACAGGGGAAAGAACATGAAGATATTTGAAAGCTATGTAAACTACTGTATCCATCATCCATCCATCCATCCATCCACCCATCCCTCCATCTACCTATCCACACATTCATTCATCCATCCACCAAGTCCATGCCTTGTATTCAACAAAGGGAATGCTTTATTTCTTTTCTTTTCATTATAAAATTCTGGTTTCACTTGGTATACATCTGAAATTAGGAAGTACCAAACTATAAAAGAATATAATTATTTTGAAATCTATCTGTCTTCCTGTCTGTCTACCTACCTACCTATCTACTTATCTATCTGCATATCTTTAGGGTACACACACTCTGCCACAAACATAACCCAGCTCAGCTGTTGTTACAATCCAGAAGGTAACCTTCACTCCCGTTGAGGCATTGTGTCTGCAGGGGGCCTGGAGCCACCACACATGGGAGCCTGGAAGCATCCCACCCACCTTCACCTCCTGCTCACCATAAATCCTCATTATCACGTTGTCAGCACTGGAGTGTGTTAACCTCTTCAGTGCCCAGGCTGTCAGGTAATATCTGCTTATTAATTTGCCAATGCTTCATTTCATTGTTGTCTGAAATATCAAACAATATTTTTCTCATTCCAAGGACTAGTGCTTAGTACCGTACGAAAAGCAGCGAGGAAACATCACATCTGCCTACATGCTTTAGCTCTTACATCTAAATTGGCCACATTACAATTTTAGTTAGAAAATTAATTTAAAACTTTCTACTTTTGCATACCATTTTTTTTTTATGGTCAGCATTTAGAAACAAATAAATGCCTTATCACAGAGATAAGAAGGCAAAACTAAAATTCCTTTATGGGTTAAAACAATAAGAACACGTATGAAAGTAAAGTTATCTTTACAAGTGAGGGCTCTTGTTTTTCCTTTATATTTTTGCATTGTTCTGCTTCTTAGAATAGGTTAAGAACCACAAGAACTTGTCTTAGTAAATCTTTTTCTAATCATACTTCAGCCACCATGAAAACTCAAATACAAGTTTACCCCACCACGCATTATAAAGTGATATTCTTGGTACGTTTCTGCAAAACTGGTTTCTCTGGTAATAAATGCATTTAATTTTCATTCTAACATAGGATGTATTGCTCCCTGGTGCTATGTGTTGGCTGACAGCATCAGCTTTTGCACATCCCTAATCAAATTTTATCTAACAAAAAGCTGAACTAAGCGTATTTGTTTTCCTATTTATAGCAGCATGTGCTTACATAACATATGAGATAGCAAGATACTTTTTTCAAAAACCGATCCAAATCTTAAAATGCATCCGTTATGTTTAGTTTAAATAAAAGCTATGTTCTCCCATTAAACATGAATATTAAAAACAATTGGAGACAGACAGACGCTTATTGCTTATTTTCCAACCAGTATAATCACTGTGTTCAGCCACAGTAAAATAGAACAGCAGGCGGAAATGTATTGCTCGTGGGGGAAATTTTCTCCCACCCTCCCCCCATTTGCACAATTGCCCTGGCACTAACTCCCCTTTCACATGCATGGTGTCTTTGGTCGCACTGGTACAGTAATGAATTATTACAATGCAGCCAGTAGGGGTGGGGGTACACACCATTGTGCTGCATATAAGCAGCAATTTTGCCATATCAATAATTCTGACTGCCACTGGGAACCACTGTAGCTGAAACAGATGTTTCATGTTGATAAGTAGGGACTGGGAAAGGAATTTTTATCCCACTGTTCATTTTTCTCTATTTCCACTACCCATACCTGGCAGCAGCTCCTCCAGTACAGCTGTCTCTTGCAAGCCAATCTGTTCAATCCAGGCTCCCAGGTCTCATTTCATAAATCAAACTCAGCCCTGGACAAGCCCACAATCTCAGAGTACCCTTGCCACTTTCCTCAGTGGAAACGCCTCTGTCACAATGAGAGACGCTGGGCCAATTGTGCTTAAATTAGTGCATTGTCACAATTCATTAAGAAAGACAGCATGGGCAGGGGATCTTTTCTGGTATTCAACATTAACTGTTTAGTAGAGAGAGAGGCACATATGTGGCATTTTTCACAAAGCATTCACCTTCAAATGAAGCATTTGGGAGAAAGCCCAGAATTTCCAGGGGGAAGCAGTTCCATCTGATGTGAATGGGGTCAGGTGCTACACTTCAGGTTTACAAAGCACTCCTTGGTCCCCTTTAATGGAAATGAAATTTAGTAAAGTTTTTCAGTAGGCCAAGCCTCGCCTACCAAAGTTATAACCGAAGTCAAAGTTGTAGCTACTCAGTAGTTCTGCAGATCAAAAAAAAATTGTTAAATTCTCTAGGGGAAAGAAAAAGCAAAGAAGCAAAGAGAAACAAACAAACAAAACAAACCCAGGTCCAGACTATTTTAGTATATATTAACGTAGAATAATTTAAATGCACTTTAACCTACTTAAATAACCAAGTACACATCATGCAGTAATAACTTTAAACGGCCACCGTTTATTAAGAGCCAGGGCCAGGATTTGTGCCACATTCTTAGCACATGTTGCTTTATTTAATTCAAACAATAATCTTTAGAATGGGATTTTCTATCCCTAGTTCACAGAATAGAAAATTGAGGCTGAGGAAAGCTCTGAGGCTAACCTAGAGGTACACAGAAGCTTTAGATGCAGGTATAGTAATGATTTAAAGTCCATATGCTCAGTCATACAATTTGAGCATTCCAAATCTGAAAAGCCCAATCTGAAATGCTTCAAATTCCAAAACTTTTTAAGCACCCACATAATGCTCAAAGTAAACGTCATTGAAGCATTCCATGTTTCAGATATTTGGATTTGGGATGTTCAACTGATATTATGCAAGTATTGTAAAATCTAAAAATAATAAAAAATCTGAAGAACTTCTGGCTCCAAGCATTTCAAACAAAGGACACTCAACCCATATCTAATGCCTAATAAGTATATGTAAGTCTGTGTGTGTGCATGTGCGTTTCAAAAATTGAGATGGGATGAGTACAAAATTAAGACACTAGCTAGGTCACAAAAGTTAGACATCAAATGGGTATAAACCACCACCCGCCCCCCCAAAGTTTATATCTTTACTCCATGACTTTTACAACTTTATTGTATGTTTGAAGATAGTCATAACAAAATGTGTTGGGGATACAATGTTATGGGTAACAATTCAGGCAAACTAAGAATAAAACAAAGTGAAGGTAGTTTTCTGGACTTCTTATATATAGTAATGGATCAGTTTCCAAGTCATATACTTAGAATGGCATAAGAAATTAACACAGTGTAACTGGCCCAGGAAATGTGTGGATACACCTTTAAATGATAAACTTTCCAAATTCGATGAAGGAGTGATTTAATCAATGCCAAACAGAGAAAATGGGGTGCTGGGCCACTATTTGTATGTGTAGATCGCTCCCAGGCTTCAGCGGTAAAGGGTCCAGGAGGGAATGCTTACATGCACTGATCACAGGGTTTTTCCAGCCTGGTCTGGATGATCTCATCAACAGGTGAGAGATGAGAGAGACAGTCTTTCAGTGTCCACTCACCTTTCAGAATCCAGAAAAAGCTTCGACAAAATACTGAACTCAAATTGTATACAAATATTTTATCCCAGCTCAAAGCACTTTTATTTAAATATCAGTCTTTAATATCTTTGTCAACAAGTGATTCCCCGGGAGCAAGATCATTTCTTGAAGCAGAGAAGCTTCCCTCCCATTGCCCAGCTTATCACTAGACCAGCAGCTGAAAATGTCCACCAAACCCTAGGGGAGATTAAACATTTCATCACAGCATTATTATCCACAATGACACCTTTTAGCCATGGCAATTCATGCATACATAAGCACCAAAAAGAAACCAGGCCAGGCTGAACAGACTGTGGTCAAGAGTCCTACAATGAAATGGCTTCTCCCCCTTTCTCTTTCTGCTCCATTTGTGGTTTCCAGACCAGGGATGGTTTGGGCAGCTACATCATGGAATAAGGGATGTCCCAGCCAAAACTTTCCATCTCCCAGACAAGCAATAGCTGAGGGGCTGGAAAACAGCAGGCTGTGGACTCTGAAGACCTGATTCAATTCTGCCTTTGTTACACTCTGCCTATGGGATTCCAGGGTTGTGACTTGACCTCTTGGCTTTCCCATGGGTTATAGGCAAATGGTGAGACTGATATTGAAGGGTTATTGGGAGGATAACATGTATGTACAAGCCCCACTGAAAACAACTTTTAGTTATTTGCTGCTAGTTTATACCTTTGCCTTGGATAGAATTGCCATGTGGCTTTGAAATTACTTGCTTATATTATGTTTCCCTTTCTGAGCTGCATGCTCACCAAGGACAGGACAACAACTTCACTCATCTCCAACCTCCCAGCCCAGCAATAAGATGAAACTTGACTGACTATATATATATATATAAAATCATACGGTGTATAATAAACCTGACACACAACAAGGGTCTTCAGAATGAACAAACATAATTGGCTTACACTTATCTCGATGAATGCTCTGGACAATCCATTTACTAATATTGGTGTTACTTATTTACACATTACAGCAGGAAATGTGAGGAGATTGAAAGATGCTTTTGAATACTACTACTATCAACATCACCACTACTACTACACGTGATACCACTATTAAAAGTAGGTAATATTGATGGCCTATATGCTATATACCAGGCTTCTCTATGTGCTTAATGTATAATAATTCTTAATGCTCAAAATAACCCTACAAATAGCTAACATTATTGTACTCATTCTTCCAAACGGGATAACAGGCTCACAGACGTAGAACCTGTGATCACTTTGATGTTTAAGTGATGAGAAAAATGTGTACAATAAAGTGTCTGTACTGAGTCTGATCATACTTGTTTGGCGAGTATTTTCTAGAATCATATTTTCAGTATAATAGTTTGTTTTAATACTTGCCCCAATGCTCATTTATTGCAAAAATTTACTGAGCTTTTACCCAGTGCCAAGCATAGAGGCAACAGGTTAGAAAAGACACAGATTCCCATCTTATTTCCTGGTCAGCATAAACTCTTCCTAGCATAAAATTATGATAAACAATATGATAATAACTAGTGGGAATTGGAGAATTGCAACAATTTTTGGAAAAGAAATTTGGTTTTATTCATTGTAGGGTCAATAACATATTTCTAAAGGTTCTTTCTCTCCATGAAGTATAAGTAGGGATACATCTTTCAACTTGCATTTGTTTCAGGTGTGATTATCTCTGTTCTTCTTTTAGATATTTGCCAACAGTAATTTCTGATTTGCCTTCAAGCACTTCATTAGTTTAATATTGACTTGTAGTTGCCCCCAAATGTCTGAATTTTCTTGGTTAACAGCTTGTTCATTTGCTACATGTGAAAGTCACCAATGTAGTTTTTCTGATGGCAGAATTAAGGACCGTGTGTGTGTGTGTGTGTGTGTGTATCTGTGTGTGTCTGTGTGTGTACATGTGTGCATGAGCAAATGTGTATGACTTTGAGACATATCTACTAGATACTGGAAGTATAGAAATACAAAATAAAGTTAATATTGTGTTTCTCGAGACTGATGGTGGTTCTTCTTTATGACTAAGACATTCTATTAAAATATGAGGCTGGTAGTATTTTCTTGAATTAGTAGAATCTCTGGAGACTATCTTACTTATCTACCACCATAATAACAGTCAGTATGAATTAAGAAAATATAAAATATAATTATTAAACATTTATATGCCAATGAATATGCTACTATTTTAATGCTATTTTAAGTAAGTATTTTTGAACTTAATGAATTAACTTACTGGGATAAAAAGACAGATGTTTTGAGTAATCATAAGACAGATTTCTTACCATTAAACAGTACAAAAATCCATAAACCATAATTTAACTGTCTTTTTTTAATTTTAAAAGTTAAAGAGTTACTGTGTAAAATTAAGTTCCCTTTTTTCAACTTAAAGTGGATATTATTTTAATAAACTGGAAAACACAGAAAACAAAATGCATGTTATAAAATAATGTTTTCTGTCAGGCAAAATACATTGCAGAAGTACTTGTACTATAATCCTCACCTCTTTTAGGACAAACAAAAATATTTTATAAAGTTAGAATTGCATTATAAGCCTCCAACAATTATAATCCATCTGCTAAGAGAATTACTAAAGGTTTTTTAAATGTTTCAAAGTAATAAAAGTGCAGAATTCACATATCTACTAACAATCAAACTTTCAAATGAAATCTACCGCAGCTTCCACCAGGGATCAGTAACCCTTTTCCGCACAGGGCCAGACAGTAAAAATGTTAAGTTTTGCATCAGATGGTCTCTGTTAGAACTTTTCAACTCTGTCTTTGTGGGACAAGAAAGCACAGAAAAAACATACGGAAACAAATGGGATTTTCCTAATTTGCTGTAATAAAACTTTATTTACAAAAACAGGCTTTAAGCTGGATTTGGTACCCCAGCACTAATTTCCCAACCACTGCAAATCAGCATTATCAAGTATATGAGGAAGCTGGCCCTACTGCATGCCAGCTCCCTTTCTCTGGTTTCATGACTCATTATTTCAAAGGATAAAACAGAAGGAGAAAAAGTTGTGCTATTGAGATGTCCTCACCACTTGGAAGACTTTCACAGAATAATAAACCTTATCATCATCTCCTTCTTGACGTAAATGGCCAATTTTCAAAGCCCATCAATCAGTGTGACCTTTTGTGCATTTGCAAACTTCTGTACACACTGCAACTTCATTTTTAGCCCAGAAAGGATAATGTTTAACAACTCTTTCCTGTATAAGCAAATTGAACAATTCCAAGTCAATGACTCCTGAATAATTGGAGTAGGGTCCCTGTGTCTTATGTGTCCCCCTGACTCATGATAAATTCAACAGGAATGCTCACATAAATAGCAGACCCTTTGCACTAAGGGGGTTAGGGGTGAGTGCTCTTACCAAAGATTTGACCATATTATCTAATTTTTAAACGTATTAAATGAATAATTCCAAGACATAGTCCAGCAATACTATTTTTGAAAAAATTCTTTAGAGAACTCTTAAATCTCTAATAAATTTTAAGACCTTTTTAAAATCAATTTTCATTCTTTTTATCAGAACAGTTAACTTCCTCACTTTAAATATTTAAATAAAAAATGGAAATAAGAATTACTAGTTAAAAGGATAAAGTTGGCAAAAAAAAAATGGTAAACTTTCCCATCAATAATATCAAGTGTTGGTAAGATCACGGGAAATGGACATTTCCTATACTGCCGGTGGAAACTTGAGTAATATTATTACTTAGAAAGGAATTAGGCGAGATATATTAAAATTAAATACTGACCTTTCTATAATCTAGCAAATCCATTTCTAGTTATGGGTTTAGAGAGCCCACCCACACACATGTGCAAGAATGTTTATCACAGTATTTTGTATAACAAAGAAATATTGCAAATAATATTATGAATAGTAACTGGTTGAATAAAATTTGATTCGTTCATGTAATGTAATGCTATAAACAGTTAAAAGTATCAAACCTTGTTATGTGTCAACATGATATGAACTGATCTCAGGAAACATCATTGAATGAAAAAAGAGTCAAAGAATGATATAAATTTATAAAAATAATTTCCCATAGGGAGAGGAGGAAGAGGCCTGGGTTTGCAAATGTAAGGTTTCAGGGTGGAGAAAACTATTGAACAACATCCTAATTTTTAAAAGAAGAATGCATTCCTTTTCTTTTCTGTTTAAAATTTCTCTTCTTTTCTTTGGCATAAATTTTTAAAGTAAAAACCCAAGGCCCAGAAAGCTTAGGAGGTTTACCCAAGACCACATGTCAAGTAAGTTGCAAAGAAGACACCAGATTCTAGACGAACTCAGCAAAGGATGTTCCAACTGCAGCCCCTCCCCTATGGCCACACATCCTTCCAAGAGAAGATATTCTAACCCTCCTGCACTGCCTTACCCATCATCACAAGAAAAGCACATAAACTCATTTCCAAAAAGGAGAAAAATAAAATGCTTATGAAGTAAAGAAAGACTTCTTTGGCCCTTTGTCAGCACAACATGTGAAAGGTGGAGATAATTTTTCTTCCACTCATTTCTATCCAAGAAAAAGGGTTAAGACCATACCGCAGGAATACATACCAGTAACGGCAACTTATCTGCAGATGAAATAGGAAACAAAATTACTTGGCAATTAATTTTCCCCATTGAATACAATAAAAGAGGATTTCTGGGTTTCAGTTGACAGAAAAGCAGAAAAATAGTTGAATAAACCCAAATTACATTTAATGAAGCACAGGCTGATAAAGTATGCAAGATATTTGATGAGTGACTTCCAAAAACATCTATCAATAGATTTATAGAGCAATTTTACTTGAAAAATGTAGAAATGAGGGAATCCAAAGGATACAAAATTATGAGACTTGGCTAATGTAGCGATGGGTAACAGCCAGTGGTTAATGCTAAATTTCCTTGGAATATCACTTTGCCTCCCTCCAAACAGCTATAAAGATTTGTTTTCAGCATATGGTCAGCATTATGGCAAAAGTTGCCTTTAGCTGGGCTAGAAATAAAAGTTAATATTCAGGTAGACATTAGATTAATACCTAGGAAACTCAAAGGACAATTAACTCTCCGTGAATGAGAGCAGTCCTAGAAAGATTCTATGCATGGCTGAACATGCAAGCATTTTCAACGCAGGCTGCTCTCCATTACCTCTAGGAGTGGGGTGGGAAATGGCTGCCTCCTGGGTCATTAGCTTGCTGGGAAGCTGGGGAGGGGGTTAGCAAATAGCAGTTTGGAACATCCATATGCTGGTCAGGAAAAGCCAGCTGGAGTCCTCTATGTGATCAGGACTAATTACAAATGACCGATTGGATACAACCAAATAGTGTTGCCTTTCTAATTTGCCACAGACTGTTGACTTACTTGGGCCCCTGGCTTAGTATCCAAGCACACTGTAGCTGCTCAAAACGTTCGAAGAAGGAAGGGAAAAAGAGAAAAGAAAAAGAAAGAGACCCAGAAACAGAGCAGAAGAGGGAAAGGGAAGGGAGGATGGGGGAGAGTGGGAAGCCAGAAGACATAAGAAAAAAACAATTAAAAGAAGGACAAAAAGTTGCCCAGGATTCATATTACATAGCGCCTTTTTATTATCAGGATGTTGAATATTCACTATAATATTGAATAGAAAATATTCTAGTTATTTGTTTTTATTCTCTAGTAATTGCAGACATTATACATATGTTTCATTTGAACAGATATAATGCACACAGAAAACCCCCATATTCAGCTCCATAATAATAACCAATGTGACACATTTTGTTTCCAAGCCTACATGATGCTTCATAATCCTTTTCAGTGCAGGGATCCAGGAAACCATTTCCAGTGGGCCAAAGTTGGCACATTGGATGAACAGTTTGCCATCTCTCCATTAGGATCATTGTCTTAGTTCTACATTTTACTTAGCATTGAAGCTTTTATCTCAAGAAACTCATTGTATTATGGAAATTCTATTCAATAACAAAAAACCATTTATTTCCATTATGTCGTTATAAGTAGAATGATCTCAATGTATTATTTAAGAGACACGAAAATATGACCCTGTTATCTATAGTTATCTCATTAAAACTGGATCTGGTTATAACATATGAAGGGCTGGATAGACCATTTTAAAAATAAAATCTATTTACTGCAAATAAATCATGTCTGAAAGCATCAGCCTGTGGTAATTGGGGAAAGGTTAGGGCTACCATGTAAAACAGGACATTTTTCCTGTTACAGAGATGGCCAACAGTATAAATTAAATTATATAATTCCTTTATTACATAACTGAATTTGAATTGGCAATAATGCAGTATAGATAAAATGTTATATCTTTAAAAATGTGTCCTTGGTAGTGATTTAGAATTTTATACTTTTCAAAAAATATATAGGTTATTAAGAATGCTTCATGACTTTCAAAGTGGTAAATACACATAAAATGCCACTGAAGTCTTCCTGACTTTGTCTGAGACAAGGAAAAGTAGCAAATGGATGAAGGATAATGTTGTAAGTAATATTATCCACATATTGAAAGTCACTACATGCCAATCTATTATGTAAAGTGTATTGAGTTGGTGGATGAATTAATACATGCAGTGTATTATTATGTAGTGTATTATTAATTCATGCATGGACTTTAGAATACCGGCATTGTTATTCCAGTTTTCAGAGGAAGACACTAGCCTAGGAAGGTTAAATAAATTTCCTAACATAACAATAAGCAAAGGCAGTATTCAATTTAAGGTGTTTTCACCACCAAATTTGATGCCCTTAACAGTTGTTGAATTATTGAATCACAGATTAGGAGGCAACCTGTAAACATCCATGTTTCTAAGTCACAAAAAGTTGAGCATCTCTGCAGAGCAAACCATCTTCTTTCCAAGTCTGTCCATCCAGAGCAGAGAGGTGTCCTATGACTTTAGAGTTTCTAATCATATTTGCAAAGAGCTATCAGCCTACATTATTTAATCAAGATATGATGTAGGCCCTACCTTTTCTATTAAAGCTAACCTGATCACCTCTGCCTCTTTTAAAAACTCAATACTAACTCTCTCATGTGGCATATGTGTAAAAAATTCCTGGCCGGGCACAGTGGTTCGTGCCTGCAATCCTGGCACTTTGAGAGGCTGAGATGGGTGGATCACCTGAGGTCAGGAGTTCAAGACCAGCCTGACCAACATGGTGAAACCCCATCTCTACTAAAAATACAAAAAATAGCCAGGTATGGTGGCAGGCACCTGTAATCCCAGCTACATGGGAGGCTGAGACAGGAGAATACCTTGAACCTGGGAGGCAGATGTTGCAGAGAGCCAAGACTGCACCATTGCACTCCAGCCTTAGTGACAAGAGTGAAACTCTGTCTCACAAAATAAACAAACAAAAAATTTCACTTAGCTGTTTTTCTCATAGTAGTGCCTGACATGATACACTTTGCATGGAAGCCATTAAAATTGTTTGCTTAAGCTTCATTTGATACGTTGATTGCAAAACTGAACACCTAGAAGACCACCATTTTGTAAGCGAATTGTTTTGTGTATAGTCTGTGAAGTGCCTGCATGCACTTTTGGTTTTGAACATGGAAAGGTAACAAGGGAGAGGCAATAGACATTCCATAAAGAGGAAGAAAACACGAGCAAAAAAAGGCACATCAGAGAAACAATTTGAAGATCCATGCAGAAAAAAGTACATAGTTTAATTTGGATGGAGTATAGATTTCCTGGTGAAACAAAAGTTGGAAAGACGGATTGAAAGCAGAATACAAATTAACCTGGATTATTAGGTAGTTTGTAGTAGGCTATATTTTATATGGGGAATCTCAAACGCTGCATCATTCTGTGGATTATTGATAAGTAATAATTATTAAATATTTTGGGAGACACTGTGTTAAAGTTCCAACATGTCTTCCCTGTTGGAACTCTGAGAAATTCCATGTATCTGTACCTACAACATGGGGGATTTGTGGGAGTTACAATTCAATATCAGATTTGGGTGGGGACATGGCCAAAGCATATCATTCAGCTCCTGGCCACTCCCAAATCTCAGGTCCTCACATTTCTTGTGTGTGTGTGTGTGTGTGTGTGTGTGTGTGTGTGTGTTGAGATAGGATCTCACTCTGTTGCCCAGGCTAGAGTCCAGTGGTGTAATCTAGGCTCACTGCAACCTCCATCTCCCATGCTCAAGCAATTTTCCTGCCTCAGCGCCACAAGTAGCTGGGATTACAAGTACTCGCCACTATGCCCAGCTAATTTTTGTATTTTTGGTACAGACGGGGTTTCACCATGTTGGTCACACTGGTCTTGAATTCCTAACTGTTCCAAACTCTGCCTGCTACCCAGTTCCAAAGACACTTCCATATTTTCAGGTATCTTTTCAGCAGTGCCCCACTCTACTGGTACCAATTTATTGTATTAGTTCATTTTTCATGTTGCTGACAAAGACATACCCAAGAGTGCATAATTTACAAAAGAAAGAGGTTTAATTTGACTCACAATTCCATGCTGCTGGGGAGGCCTCACAATCATGGCAAAAGGCAAAAGGCACCATCTTACACCACAGCAGGCAAGAGAGAGAATGAGAATCAAGCAAAACGGGTTTCTACTTATCAAACCACCAGATTCTGTGAGACTCATTCAATATCAAGAGAACAATGCAGAAAAGATCAGCCCCCATAATTCAGTCCATCTCACCAGGTTCCTCCCACAACATGTGGGAACTGTGAAAGTTGCAATTCAGGATGAGACTTGGGCAGGGACACAGCCAAATCACATCCATATCTAAGACACTGATGTGTTCTCCAAACCTCTCTAATTACATTATTCCTTTTTCACCCGATGAAACACTGATAAGACGTACAATAGAAAATGACTCTCCTTAATGGAGAATTGCTTAAGAAAATAAACAGGTGATCCAAAAATGAAGTAAAGAAAATTAATTTGGACTGGAATGCTATATATATGGCCACCATGTTGGCATCGACTACTACATAAGTTCTCTCCAGCCAAGTAGTTCTATCTGATCTTTTGTTAATTTCTGGACAAAAACGTAGTTGGATCATTTGACATATTCAACTTTATAACTAATCTAAATCTGAATCTATAATTTTCTATCTTTTTTCCATAAGGTCAAAGAAACTCATGGAATTTGAATTCTGTGTGTATTATCTTTGCATGAGAGTAGATGCTGTCCATAAATATTATGGCTGTATATTCTAATATTTTAAACCTCAGCTACTTTATTAATATGGAGTCATGAATTTAATGTCTTCTCAAATACTTCTAAAGTTTACATTATACTAAATCTGTGTAAAATTCACAGATAAGACACAGAGTACTGTGTTGTGGATTTCTTAATCATATTTAATGATTTTTAAATAAATGTATGAAGTTCAGAAGTTCCATAATTAAATAAAAATTTATTTTTTGAGATTACATCTGAAATATGAAATACTTGTTTTGAAAACAATTTGGTTGAGTATTTTGAGAATAAAATGTTAATTAAAAATTTTGTCTTGTAGTTTGTTTTCATGGGCAGGGTGTGGTGGCTCACACCTGTAATCCCAGCATTTTGGGAGGCCAAGGTGGTTGAATCACAAGTTAAGGAATTTGAGACCATCCTGGCCAGTATGGTGAAACCCGTCTCTACCAAAAATACAAAAATTAGCTGGGTTTGGTGGCAAGCACCTGTAATTCCAGCTAGTCAGGAGGCTGAGGCAGGAGAATTGCTTAAATGAGGTTGGTATGATCCAAGATCATGCCACTGCACTCCAGCTTGGGCAGCAGAGCCAGACTCTGTCTCAAAAAAAAAAAAAAAGTTTTCATACGTTATAAAATTTTTTAATTATCTTAATGCATTAATATACTTTCCAACATATACTTATTTAATAAGAGTTATATTAAGATATATTAGAATATTTGAAAGGTAAGCTGTTTATCATATTAAAACCCATATTCATATTAAATATTTTTTGTAGAGACTAAAGGATCTCAACACAAGATAATTCAAAGATATGTTACATTGATAACTTTGTAGTTATATCTATATCTTTTTATTAAGAAAAAACCACATTGACTTACTCTGGATGGTTCAAAGATCTGGACTACATTGTGCTTTTTGCAAATACATCAATTTAAAGATTAGGAGCCTTTCCTCATAAAAAGATAAGATCATAATGTGAACAATGATGTTTTATACCAAAATGTTTCTTAGAGTTTATCATTATCTTTTGAATTATACAAATATTCAAATTGTATTTTCACTTTAGGGGGAAAAGATAAATGTGAAGATGAATAGAAAGACTATATATTTGGTAGAAAGAGACCCAAAGTACAAATGTCACATTATTCTATGTTCAAGTATTAGCTATGTTCAGGCTATAAAGCAAAGAAAAAAATTAAATTGCTTTAAATTGCTTTAACTTAGCTTACAATTAATAGCTCAAAAAAATTAAGAACATCAATCAAAAGCATACATAGGGAAAAGAATCCTTGAAAGAGTAATACCATCAACAGAAAGAATCTAATCTACATATTAGCTTGAATCTCCACCTGACACTGTTACTTCTCAGGTCTAAGTTCTGAAAATAATTTTGAAGTCTTTTTTGGTTGTTTCCTTATAATAGCACCTAACATAATACAGTGTGTGCAGAAGCCATTAAAAAATATACCGAGTAGAGAATTCACACTCTCTAGAATAAGGCCACAATATTTAATCTGTATTAAAATGGACTTGAAACCAATAGACGTTTTATAAATTCACTTTCAGGGCAAAGTGTATGGATTACTTGCTGTTAATAAACTTTATTAAGGAAAAAAATAAATTCATGTGCCTGGTTACTACAAAAAATTATTAAATGTTTATTACCAAAATCCAATTAATACTTTGGGAAGTGAAACAACAACACATTGTTTTCTCTTGGCAGAGCAAAAAGAAACACAAATTTACTAGTCTAAATGTTGCATTTTTAAAACACTCTAATAAATTCTCAGATTTTCCTTAAAACATTAATGCAGTAATTTGTATTTATTTCATTTATCAGTAGTCTAACATAAAATTCAATCTTCGTCCAAAGTCCATACTATGAAAGTCTAAATTTCAGGGCTGGTGGGGGGAGTTGTCAAGGGTTATATTCTATCTAACCACCTTGACATTTGCTGAATACAAAGTTTGACTTTTACCCTCCTTTACAAATAATTCTCAGATGTGTGGCGGAAATGAGGGAGAAAGGTAGCATTTAAAAGTTAATGGTAATAGAAAGAAAAAAACGTTTTTCACTTATGAAAAGCAGCACCAATAATTATTCAATGAATTTGGAAATCAACTCCAGCAGAGAAGTATATGAGATTCCTGCTGATATTGGTCATCTGAGAAATAATGATTTATTGCTGTTTGGTATATGCTTACTTATGTGAATACAATTTTCCACTGTGGAATCAAAATAAAATAAGTGTTCCAACGGCTTGCAAGGTTTCTTCAAAGAGACGAAGAGAAACAAATTGGGCACTAATGAATGTGTTTAGCAAAGCTGATTTACTCTGTGACTGTGAAGTGCACAAGCAGAAGAAAAATATGCAGTGGGGTTACCTGAACCAGTTTTTATTTTTCCGGTATGGAGAAGAAATGGTAAAGGCTGTATCTATGGAAATGATAATTTAGAGCAACACCAGAAACCATTGTTTTCAATCTTTTGCTGCCTCATGCTGAAAAACTCAAATGCTGGTAATGCAGATTTAAATACAATGAGTTCAAGTCCATGATGAGCTGTTTTATAGATGTAAACCACTCACTGTGATTTCTCAAATTGGGAATCTCTCCTAAAAAAAAATCAATGGTGGAAAGTAAGTAATTGACCAAGGGTAAGAGTTTATTTCAGGGGAGATTTTACTGCATTAGAGTTTAACTTCCATGTATTTTCTCTTATCTTGATCCTTATTTTTCTCAAGTGTAGATATACATTTAAAATTTAAGTTTATAAAAAGCCTTAAAACTTCCTTTTATATAACAAAAAAACCACCTTGGAATCATGAGCTAAGTGTAAAATCATAATGATTCCCACTATAAATACATAAATGATTAAAATTCCTATTTTATTCATATGACATAGTCATGAAAATATTATTTGCAGGTATTCTGTATAAACAGAGAATGCCTTTTAAAAAGACAGTAGGTGGTAGGAAAAAACAAGTTTATCTTGTCATTCCTAAGTTATTATTAATTTGTACATGGATCTATAAATTGCTATATGTCTGTCGCTGTGTATACAGATAGACATATGTAGGTAAGTATACACATATATTTTAAGATTGAATGTAACCTATTTTGTAGAATACATTAGCTAGGCAGAGAAAGAAGAGATATAATAATGTAATGCAAAACAACTATCTTAAATTTCTTTTCATTCAAACTTTTCCCAAATTTTGGTTGTTACGAAGTACTCTCATTTTAAAGTAATTTTCTTCACTTTCTATCAAAAAAGATTTTTAATGATTTTCCCCCTTGTTATCCAAATTACTTGGGAAACACTTTTGTCCCAGGTATAACATTCTAAAATTATTTTCCCTGCCTTCTTTGCTCTCAACCTAAATATGAGGGAACCAACTTAAGTCATTTAATAATTTTCTTCTGAAAATATCTTTCTTTTTCACAGGCTGGTATTAACCAAGCAATGAAATAAGGTACATCATTTTCTTCTGTATATAATGGTTCAGATAAAAAGAAATCAGTAATTGTCTTAATGACCTACAATCTAAATGTTATGCCTTCACTACGAAAATTTCTTAGTAATATTATGGCTAGGCTAACAATAAAGATTTCTAGATCATTTGTTCTATATTTAAAGGTTTAACTCCTTTCTTTATGTAAAGTTTTAGCTTTGGGACTCCTCAAATAAGAGAGACGATTGCCAGCCATTCAACTAGATATTTTGAATCATTAAAATTCTTGAATTTTTCAGGTTCCAAAAAGTGGAACGTTGCATAGAAACGTTGGAAATATGACATAGCAGTAGATTACCTATTTCTACTTTCTATTACCTGTACCCTTGAAAATTGTGGACCAAATTATTTGGTAGGTGTTGTTTGGCTCTGACATTTGTAGGCAGAGTGAACGATTTTGGATTAGAAATGTTGTTATTAGAAGAAACTTTTTGAGAGCTGTCACAGTAGGGTTTAACGGATATGTTATTAATGGGGAAAATGTCCATTTTCAAAACCCCTAAAGCCCAAACCTGTTTTGGGATTCTGTTTGTTTGTTTTGATTTTTGCTGCTAGGGCAGCCCCATGGGGCCACTTAATAGGCTGCACCACCTCCCATTCTCTCTGGTTATTCTAGTTGTGATGGCACTTCCAGCGGAGAATAGCTAAAATTAACAGACAGCAAACCAGACCCCCTGCCATCTCCAGAGGCCCAAATGCCAGGAATCTCAGAGAAAATTGTCAAAAATTTCAGATATTAAGGGAGAGGAGGAGAGCACAAAATAAACTAATGAATGGCCCAGGCTGGAGAACCAAGAGGACTTTTGAGAAAAGCCTAAATGAACACCTCCATCTGCTGAATCTTATGGTGGACAAAGCACATTATGTTGATTATTTTATTTAATCTCTACCATATGAGTTATGACTGATCGTGATGGCCATTTTACAGATAACAAAACTGAGGCTTAGGGAAGTAAGTGGCAGAGTCAGGATTCAATCCTGGTAGATTTTTAAATACCTAATTATTATTTTTTAATGTGAAGTATATCACATTATTCCCTTCCATAAAAACCTCTCCAATGGTTTCTCTGCAACTTAAAATCAAAACTCCTTATACATAGCCTTAGATGATTTTGTCCCTGTATTCTCCTCACCAGTCTAATTTCTTAAGCCTTCCAGCTCAGCCAAATATTTCCCTTTCCTTCTACCAGCGCTCCACATTTCTTCTTCTCAGGACATTTGACCACACTGCCTTCTCCTGGATTTCCTCACAGCTATCTCCTTTTTTTAAGTCTCCTCTCAGCTTACATGATAGATTTTAAGAGAGAATTTTCCTCTGTTATCCCAGCACTTTGGGAGGCTGAAGAGGGCAGATTACCTGAGGTCAAGAGTCTGAGACCAGCTTGGCCAATATGGTGAAACCCCATCTCTACTAAAAATATAACAATTAGCCGGGCACGGTGGCTGGCGCCTGTAATCGCAGCTACTGGGGAGGCTGAGGCAGGAGAATCACTTGAACCCAGGTGGCGGAGGTTGCAGTGAATGAAGATTGTGTCACTGCACTCCAACCTGGACACAGTGAGACCACGTCTCAAAAAAGAAAAAAGAGAGAGAGAGAGAGAGAGAGAGAGAGAGAGAGAGAGAGAGAGAGAGATTGATTTTCCTGACCTTCCTGAAGAAGATCTCCATGGTTCTCCCCACAGGTATCATATTTTGTTTTCTATTCTGCAGCTCTCACTTGTGATTTTGTGTTGTTCATTTCCAGGCTCCCCCTACTCCTGAATTACATTCCATGAACATAGTGACTGGCTTTTTTACACTGATGTCTGCAGCACCTGTAGCAGGGCCAGGCAGAGAGGAGGTGTGCAATAAGTAATTTTGGATGGATTAATTTAGTCCTTCCAAGAATCTTTTGAGAAACATAGGAGGCAAGCTTACAAGTGAATTCTCTACTACTCAAACCACAGAGCTTGCCGCATAGAGAGGAACAATTAAAACAAACCCAGAGGCAAAATCATGACCACTTTTCCATCAACTGTTGCTAGACCCTCATCCCTGCCAGAAGTTGTCTTAATGAAAGGCATTGATTTTGAAGAGAAAATGGCTGGTTGCAAAGCAGGTGAAACTAAGAGAAAGCTTTAAAAGATATTTATATCATAGGATTTCATTCAAGAATTCCACTTATAAATTTGCCGAGAGAGGAAAAAAAAATCACACGTGTATAAAAATAATTTGTGGGAATGCAGAAAGGGATGGGTTTAACACTTACAGGGACATTCGCATGTTACTGATGAAGAAGGACATTATTTTTAATAGCAATGGAACATATTCTCAGTGAACTACCATAAGCTTCAAGAAGCCCAAAAGAACAAAACATGAAAACAATCTTGCATGAGGCCCTGACCACTGTGAAGAAAGAGAAGAAATATATTCGTTTCTATGCACTGAGCCCAACCTCGATTGAACAATTATTCAAGGTAGACATCATTTATAAAAGCAACCTGGGATATAGAAAATGCTTTTTTTTTTCATTGTTCAGAGTTTTATATTAAAACAAGGCTACTCAATTTTAAGATAAGATCAAATACATCCTTCAAGCCTTCAGTATGACACACTGTAAAAGCACTGCAGGCAAATTAATCATTTCACTTTTTGCAGAGGTACATGTGAAATTTCAAATTCTTTTTTCTCAATTTCAAAACTTTGAAGTAGTTGAATTTGAATGAGCATATGTAATATAAAAAAAGGAAGAAAGAAGCTTACAGTTCTACTAGCACATTTTAGGTATACTATAAATGAGTGCAGCTGATTAATATTAATATATAATAACATATTTGAAGACCAAAATGTTATTTAAAAAAATCACAATAGCATTCTTTAAAAAATTCAATAACCTGTAAAAGTTTGCAAAACAAAATTTACCTGAGTAAAATTTGGTTGTATTTATCCAAGGATAGGGTTACTGAGGCATGTAAACTTTGTTTTAGAAGCAGTTTGGATCGGTTTTCTACTAATCATTTCGATGTAGCTGTAATAGTACGAGTAATTAATTAAAGAAAGAAACCTTATAATCTATGGAGGAGACAGCCTGATCTCTGTATCTATAGCATTTTGCTTTCTATAGAAAGAAAATATTCATTTCAAATTGAGATAGTAAAAAACTTGTACAAATTAGTAACAGATAAAAAAGGGAGGGGAGAGAGAAAAAATTCTGAATTAGTAAATCTGAATGGAAAAATATACTAGAGTACCAGATGCTGAAACCAGGAATTATTATTGTTTTTTTTTTTTTTTTTTTTTTTTTTTTTTTTCTGAGATGTTCCACTCTTGTTGCCCAGGCTGGAGTACAATGGGGCAATCTCAGCTCACTGGAACATCAACCTCCTGGGTTTAAGCAATTCTCCTGCCTCAGCTGCTCAAGTTACTGGGATTACAGGTGCCCACTGCCACACCCAGATAATTTTTGTATTATGAGTAGAGATGGGGTTTCACCATGTTGACCAGGCTGGTCTCGAATCCCTGACCTCACATAATCCACCCACCTCAGCCTCCCAAAGTATCGGGATTACAGCAGTGAGCCACCGCACCCAACCCACCTGTTTCTTTTGGTGTTTTTGTCTTTCTTTTTTCTTTCTCCCTCCCTCTTTTCTTTATTTCTTTCATCCTTTTTCTTTTTCTTTCTTTCTTTTTTTTGCAAATAAAAATTGAATACACGAAGGCATCCTGACCACATGGTGTTCTTTCACCACTGCCATGTTGCTCACAGTGCCCCAGCTGGGAAATGACATCTAGAGCACATCTGTCCTTGTAGTTTTTATTCTAGGATCTTGAAAGAACAAGCTATTTATGTGACTCAAGGAGCTTTTTGTGTTGAAAATCATGTTTGAGATGATCAATTTTGTATTTAAAAAATCCACTGCATATGTTGTTGATTTTTTTTCTTCTAGAATTCACCTTGCTGCTAGCCTTCCAAATTCTTGATAAACATTCACTGATAAACTCTCAAAGTAAACACAGATCTGATGAAGAAATAGCTCAAATTGTTCAACAACGACCCATGTTTTGATAGATCTGACAGATCAGTTAAACACCAAATTAGTGAACTACAAAATGGATCACAATCACACCAAAACAGTTAAGAAAGAAGCAGTGAAATGAAAGCATTACCAAAATGCTTAAATCTAGATTTTTTTTTTTTTTTTCGTTTTGAGACAGCATGTCTCTGTCGCCAGGCTGGAGTACAGTGGTGCAATCTCAGCACACTGCAACCTCCACCTCCCAGGTTCAAGCAATTCTCCTGCCTCAGTCTCCCAGGTAGCTAGGAGTACAGGCACACTCCATCACATCCAGCTAATTTTTGTATTTTTAGTAGAGACAGGGTTTCACCATGTTGGTCAGGATGGTCTTGATCTCCTGACCTCGTGATCCCCACTCAGCCTTCCAAAGTGCTACGATTACAGGCATGAGCCACCATGCCTGGCCTAGATTTTTTCTTTTTAAAGGTGAGGTATCACTCTGTTGCCCAGGTTGGCCTCAAACACTTGTGCTCAAGCGATCCTCCCACCACTGTAAGAATTAAAGAAAGAGGAAAGAAACATGAAAGGTGGCTTGACAATCAAGGACAGATTTATTTTAGAGAAAACAAACCTGAGAGGGGCAGCCTCCTGAATAGCTGGGACTACCAGCATGCACTACCACACCAGCCTAGGTATTTTTAAATAAAACTTTTGTAAGATTCTTTTAAAAAATACCACTGTGAACAGAAGTCCACATATTTGAAGAGATATTTTAGTCCCATTTTATATTGCATGGCTCATATTAGAATTCAAGAAAAAATATACATTCAAAAAAACCTTTAAAATTTATTTTTAATTAGAATTTTAAAGAGAGATTGACTGCAATATACTCCTCTGTGGCTTAGTGTCTGGGAGGAGTGTGAGATCCAAGGGAGTACTGGTTCTTAGGTTTATTTTGAGCCAATTCCATTTCCAATAACAACAGTGAGGAGGGTGGCAGGATATGAGAAGAATGAATATAATATACATAAAACCCCTTATTCACAAAATATTCCCAGTTCTTCCAATTGACCCTCATTTTCAAAAATCACACTATCATTAATAAAAGCAAAAATAATGCTAAGGACAGTACTACCAGCAATAATAATAAGGGATTGAGCACACACTGTCAGGCACTCTGCTAAATACTTAACAGGGATAATCTCAATTTTCACAACAGCCCTATGAAATAGGTGTCATCCTCATCTTCATCATCATCATCATCAACATTGTTATTTTATAGTTGAAGAAACTGAGACACAGGGAGATTAAGTAATTTCCCATATTTATACAATTATTAAGCTGTAGAATTAAAGACAAATAGAAAATTATACCTTGTGTGTTTTATCTTATTTCTACATAAAATGCACAAATTCTCAGGAAGATAACTGAAAAACATCTAAGAGGAAAATACAAGAATGCATATCAAATATTAAAAGCCGTATGCTTGATTAAAGAGAGAGACTAAAATTTAGAAACTGAAATTTGCATTAGGATAGTACCTGACAAGTAGTAAGCCCTCACTGAGTGCTGTTTGTTATTACGAGCTCATTTAATCCCAAAGACATCCTAGGAGCTGGGTGTTATCTCTACACTTACTGAGGAAGGTGCCAGAAGGTCAAGACACTTGTTGACCTCAGAGTCCAAGCTCTTACCAGCATGCTCTCTTGCCTCTCCGAAGGCCAATTCACACTTTTTCTTCCAGTTTATTGGATTATTTCCTTTGATTACCCAGCTTGTTTTATCAGTCACAAGAACTGCAGTTTTATACTACCCTCATCTGTCTCGGGAGGAGTTAAGTGGTATTTAGAAATAACTCATAGATACTTGAAACTCTCATATTTACATTTGCAACACTTACAAATAAATTTTTCAAACTGCAAAGCAGGTACTATAACCAAACATAGAAAGCCATCTATATTCCACTTGGACATTAACATGAAATTGCACTGTGCAAAACCTTATGATAACTACATTTCATTGGCAAATATTTATTGCATTTCTGATACACTTATAATAAAACAGCTTAATCCATCATTTCAACTGATACGGATGCATGATTTTTGCTGTAGATTATGATACTTCCTTTATGAAACATTATAACTCCCAGGGCTGAGCGAATGAGGTTAGAAAAAAACCCCAAACCTGCAAGAATAATATTTTCAATGATTTTGGAATAAGTAATGTGCTAACAAGTGTACAACCTTTCATGCTCCAAGCTGAACAGAAGATTTTTTTTAAAACATAAAATACCAATTTCCTGTAATCAAAATATGACTTTCACAAAACAAAACAAGATGTAATTTTACATTTCTGGGGGGAATATTAAGAGCCTTTAAAAGATGTCTACTTTAATTGTATTGAGAGGTGAGGCATTGTTCAAGGATTGTTCTCCCATAATAACTATCTGGATACAATTCTGATCACAACAATTAAAAATAAAAGTGATGAGATTGCAGCAAAATTATTATAGTTTTAAATATTGGGAACGATTTAATAACCTTAGTTTTATTATAAAATGGAAATCTGCGCAGAATTCCTTCCAGAGTGTCTTGAGGTGGCTATTTTCTAACACTGAATGACATGATTTCTGAAGATGAATAAATAGCAGGCCAAGCTCTGAAAAAGCTCACAATTTCTGAATGTGTATGTGTGTGCAGAATGGGACAGGGGGTTGCTGGAATATATTAACTTATTTAAAGTACTCTAGGGCTGCTGCAGAAAGAAACTGATTTATTCTGCATGGGGAAGCGAGGCCAGAAGAATGACTGAGAGAACAAGACAGTCGTATAGGTCCTTGAAGGACGTATGGGGTGGGGCATGTTAGGTCAACACATTCAAGGGCATATGAAATAAAAAATGAAGTTCAGAATAGAAAATTAGTGGATTTGCTAGCCAAAGACAGATATTCATGCTGGGATGGAGGCAGAGAAGCAGTTTTTTTTTTTGTTGTTGTTTTTTTTTTTAAAGAAGTATTTTCTGTTGACAATTTATAACCACACAAAGGATTTGTACTAAAGAGATAATCTGAGGCACTACAAAGTACATGGGATTTGGGACAGCTAACATTAAGGCAGGACATTTAAGGGGTTGAGGAGGTTTCTTCGCCGTGGTAGACAGTCTCTGGCGGGAAGAAAGGAGAAAAAGGATGCCCCACATGAGACTCATAAAATAGTTACCCATGAATTTTCAGAACACTTGATATTGAACTTCACTTGCAACTGAGGGTGAATGAAAATGATTCCAGAACTGCTAACATAAAGCAAAGCACATCCTAGAGATAGATGTGTCTTGTTTCCTCAGTATGATGCTTAAAGAAGACCTGGGCTATCGTTTTCCGGGGTGCACAGAATGGGAATGCTTCAGTGGCAAGGAAGAGCAAATGTTTAAGGACAATTATTAAAAGGGGAATTATTTACTTTGTGATGTATCAAGGAGGCATTTTTAACTCTAGGCACATCAATCCTTCAATGTCTCTTTCCCAAATTTGCATAAACACGATAATTGACAGCTTATTAACAGTTCATTAAGAACACTAAAACCTTGTGATAAACAACAGCCAGCCAACAGCACAGTGGACAGACTATCTAACCATGCATTTTATCCACCTCAGAAATCAACCCAGTTTACCAACAATAAGTCCAAAAGGTGGCTTTGCTAATCGATATTCTCATACAAACAAGCGCTCAAACATGGCGCTGCAAAGCCCTCATTAAGCCCTGATTAGCAGTTAATCTGTCTTTCAGTCAGCTCGCTTCGCTGAGTAAATGTACCCATGACCCCTAAAAATGCTAAAATAACTTTATTTAAATAATTTCAAGTCTTTGGAACATCTCTAAATCATAAAAAGAAAATGGAAAAAAAAAAAAGAGAATGGCCAACACTATCTGTATTTTTGGTTTGTTGCTAAAAAGAAAACGGTACAGTATCAAATTTCAAGGGTGGCTTTTTCTACTTAGTCAGAGATGGAACATTTTCCTGACTGCGGTGTGAAATATGCTGCACAGGAGTCAACACTGCACAACATGGACAAAACTATTTGTGTTTTCCTGGTAAGAGCGCATCATAAAACTACTGGATGTTGTCTTTCCTTATCTTTGGAAGAAAGCCTGATTATAAGCTCATTTCAGCTGAACAAATCTTTCTAGACTTCCTGCTGAGCAGGGCATTTAAACTTTCGAGCAGAGAGGTCTTCATTTTCTGTACCCTGACAGCGTAGGCTCCTTGTAGCTCTGGCATCAGGATTCACACGGAGGCACTGTGATTCATGTGGGCCTTACGTTAAGGCATTACACACTCCATTTTGCATTCTTCTTTTGGAAATAGACATAAAATAGACTACTGCCATCAGTGCCATGTATCTTATTTACTCCCAATTCTCCCTACCTGGAATTGTCTTCTCGCAGGGAAGGGAAATGTAAAATAAACATAAGAATCATTCTAGAGAATACTCCAGTATGGACAGAAAGGCTGCCTGATATTATTGCTGCAAAGCTCTTTTGCAATGTAAGATATCAAGAGTTGAAAATCCCTTAAATTGTTAGGCATATACCTTTTCACCTATTAGCTCTGGGCCACTGAAGGTCCTAAAGGCTCACAGCTTAAGTCATGGATAAGTTGATTTGCGTGAATAACTAGATCTCCTGGGATGCTGACTGGAGAAAATGAGAAATTATTGTGGACTTCTGAAGTATTTTGAACATTGTAAAATTGCTAGCCACATTATTTTTTGGTTAGGATATGAGGTTACATCCTACTGAAACAGAATAATTGTGCTACTTGTCTAACTACCATCACCACTATTACAAATGCCAAACAAATATGATGCTTACTTGAAAATATCATAACTTTATCCTATTAATGGAGAGGGTAGACATAACCTTCTTAAGAATACTACCAGCTTGGTGCAGTGCCTTATGTCTATAATCCCAGCACTTTGGGAGGCCAAGGTAGTGGATCATGAGGCCAGGAGTTCAAGACCAGCCTGGCCAACATGGTAAAACTCCATCTGTACTAAAAATACAAAAATTAGCAGGGTGTGGTGGTGGGTGTCTAATCCCAGCTACCTGGGAGGCTGAGGCAGAGAATTGCTTGAACCCAGGAGGCAGAGGTTGCAGTGAGCCGAGACCATGCCACTGCACTCTAGCCTGGTCAACAGAGTGAGACTGTCTCAAAACAAAAAAAAGAATATTATCAACGGAATGGTGTGATAAGGAATTTTATATATACTAGCTTATGTTATATTCACAAGAATCTTACGCAGAAGATGTTCCTATTATTTGTTTTATAGGTAAGGATACTGAGGTTTATTGTGAACGGTCTAGGAGTCCACAGATCTAGTGGATGTGGAAGAACCATCTTCAATCCAGTTTATCAGTCTCCAACATCCACACTCCGTCCTGCCCCACTAAAATGCCCATTGAACATATTACCACATATTCACTGGAGCTCTTGCTAAAAGTTCAAAGAGGAGGCCACTTGTTGAGCAGAAGCGTGGCTCTCTTTAAACACCTCAATGACAACACCCATGCCAAGTCTGGTCTAATCTCTAGTTAAATGGAGCTATAATAGGCATTTGATTTAAGTTAGCTGACTGACTGAGGACAAGGTTAACGTGTGTACAGTGGAAATGTTAATTTCAATATAAGTGACTACTCTATTAGAACAATGTTTTGCAAAACAAGCATTAATATTCAAATATAATTATCTTTATTGCTATTGTCAGAAAAACAACACTGAGTAGCATGGATCAGTGGCCTAAGTCAGACTAATATTTCTTTTGAGATGTCAACAATGTGGGATTTTTGTTCCATATGAGGTTAGTTAATTAGCAAATACTCTTAAGTTTTAGCATAGACATATTACTGTTTAACCACGACCTCAAAACACCTTTACAATTTCATAAGCCTTTCCCAATTCTTTCTATGCTGATGCCTCCAATCCCAAATGTTAAAATCCTTTCTTCTCTAATTAATTTAGTTTAGGCTTGTACTTCAAAAGCTGTGTCCACATTTTCTACTATGGTCTTTAAATCACAATTGAATTCATTCATTTCCTCACTCATTTCTTTATGCAATAAATATTTTGAGTGTGTACAACATATCAGGCTTAGTTCTAGGTATATTAGTAAACAAAATGAAGACTCCTGCTACCACAGAACTAATATTTCAGTAGGGAGACAGAGATAAGAAGAAATTGTGATAAGGGAGTAAATTCTATAGTAGAGAAGGATGGTACTATGGGAAGAAGGAGCGTTGTGGTAAAACAGGGGTGGGAAGGGAGTTGCAAGTTTACACAATGGTCAGGGTAGCCCTTATTGAGAAGGTGACATCTGAACTTGAAGGAGACAGCATTAGACATGAAGATACCTGGGGTAGGATATTTCAGGCAGGCAGAATACTTTGTGCAAAATTCTCTAGGTTGGAAATGGGATTGGCTTCTTCAAAGACCACATGGCTGGAAGAGAGTGAGTGAGAAGAATACAAGTAGGAGGTGAAGTCATAGAACTTCCAGGGGTCCTGGGAAAGAGTGTATAGCCCACTCCATTCCACTTGCCATCACACTTATTACCAGCTATACATGTCCTCACTCACAGTACAGTAGAGAGGCCACTATCTAGGAGTCCACATAATTCATTTGGTCCCAGAAAGCTTTAACAATTTAACATTATTTAAAAATCAGATGTTTATTTTTGAAAATTGGACTTTCAGATTGTCTGGAAAAATTAGGTCTCATAACCTACAATTTCCTTCACAGAGGGTAACAATAAGCTCTCTGCTGTTCACAGACACATGCTTTCCAAGTTGCAAAATACTATTGCTTCTGGCTTCCCTATTTATATTAAGCAACTGGTCACCAGAAATTTTGGTGACCCTTTGCAAAGTATAAAACTCTATACCTGTTTACATCTTTTCCTTTTGCTTTCTTTTATTATTTTAATGACTATTCTTACTTCTAAGTTTATTTAATTCTAACTCTCTTTATGCCAAATAAATTTTCATTGAAACGTTCCCATCATGCTCTCTGCTGCTGCAAATTCCTGAAATGCTTACTATACTGATGGAACTTGGAAGATAGGAAGGACTTGCTTACTGTTGGAAGTCTTCTTTTGTAACTTATAACTTGTCTTTTTAGTTGAACAAGTTGAACAACTGATTTTAGTTCAAATGAGGGCTGAGTTTTCCTTTCGGATCATCTTAGCCTCATAGCATAGGTATATTTATTTTTGGTTTACTGACGAGAAGATGCATAACTCATTTAAAAACACAGCGAAAGTAATGAGTGAATCCAGGACTGCAACTTAGGCCTGTCTGACTCTAGAATGGATGAACTTTTCATAGTCTTAGTCAGGGGATGTGTTGAAAATATATCATGAAACTTTTAAAAGGCCACCTCTTTGTTTCAGTCATTCTGACTCAGCAGGGTTTTTCCAAAGCCTAAGTGAAATGGGAAAACACGCTGATGAAAATTTATCTTTCTAAATACCCATATACCCAACTATCAACTTATTTATTTATAAATAAATAAATTATCTCGCTCTGTCACTCAGGCTGAAGTGCAGTGGCATAATCTTGGCTCGCTGTAACCACCACCTTCCAGGTTCAATAATTATCCTGCCTGAGCCTCCCAAGTAACTGGGATTACAGGGGTGAGCCACCAAGCCCAGCTAATTTTTTTAATTTTTAGTAGAGGCAGGGTTTCACCCGGTTGGCTAGGCTGGTCTCAAACTCCTGACCTCAAGCAATCTGCCCACCTCAGACTCCCAAAGTGCTAGAATTACAGGCGTGAGCCACCTTGCCCGGCTTTCAACATATTTAAATAATTATCTTTATATATACATATAAGTTTTCATGTGTGTGTATAAACATATATATATAGTATGTTGTATTTTATAATATAAAACATACATATAAATATATATACAATTCTAAGTTTAGGTTGCTTAGTATAGCTATCTACTTTGGTCAAATTAACTTCTCAAAATGCTTTTATTAGATGATCATGTTTAAACTATCTTGAAGCAATTATAATTTTTTAAGTGACATAGGCACATTTATATATATGATAATGATTCATAGTTATTCTTGATGTCAAGGGATAGGATGTCATTTCCTCACTTCAACCCACATCACTAATTGCTTTTACCAATGTTGATTTCCCCATCCTTGGCTTTTCAAAATAAAATGAAACAAACCATAAAAATAATGAACTTTTCCTTCTTCCAGCAAACATACTCTTGACATTTTTTATGGAACAAAATGCTATAAAAAGAAATATAAAGATTAAATCTAATATTAATCACATAAAGTTTTAAAAGTTTCCAAATCTCCATATCTTCCTATTGGTCACAGATTCTTTATTGTTTATGTCTTATTCAATGTTCTGGCTACTGCTGTATGGTTAGGCGCTTGTTTGAAACACTTAGCTTTTCTCAAGTTTCATAGTAGAAGACAACATAATTTTCCAGTGATTTACCAAATGAGAATATTAAAATATAGTACCAAAGTGATCCTTACAAAGTGGAACAATTCGTAAGTTGGATGTCCACCTTCATTAGGGACTGTAAATCCAAAGTATTCTGTTGAAGAATGGAAAATATTTTGATTCTATACATTTCTCCAAAGCAATTTTGTTTGTCTGTTTTTGGTTGTGGTTTTGGTTTTTTCTTTTCTTTCTTTCTTTCTTTTTTTTTTTTGAGACAGAGTTTTGCTCTTGTTGCCCAGGCTGGAGTGCAATAGCATGATCTCAGCTTACCACAACCTCTGCCTCTCAGGTTTAAGCGATTCTCCTGCCTTAGCCTCCCAAGTAGCTGGTATTACAGGCATAATTTTGTATTTTTAGTAGAGATGGGGTTTCACCATGTTGGTCAGGCTGGTCTTGAACTCCTGATCTCAGATGGTCCGCCCACCCAGCCTCCCAAAGTGCTGGGATTACAGGCATGAACCACCATGCCCAGCTCTCCAAAGCAGTTTGATTGTGGTCTAGGTGAGGATGTACATGTACAAGCACAAATATTAAGTGACACATTATTCAATGCAAATTGATGTGCAGTAAAATTAATACGGAAATGCTAAATGAAAGGTGGGGTCAGTCTCTGAATGTACACAAAGGGGAGGAGGAACACAGATTATCAGAAAAATGAATATTGAATGCAAATTCAAACCAGGGGAACAGCAACACAACCACATGCAGACAGGGTGCCACTGTTCTACGGCAGTGGATGGTATCACTACAAAGTCAGACAGACCTACTTTTGGACCCTGGCGCTTCCTCTTACAGCTTCACTTTGGTGGGCAAGTTGTTTCACACCTCTGTTTCTTTGACTATAAAAAGGGAATCACACCACTTATCATGTAGGACTGCCATGATACTTAAACTAGATAATGTATGGAAAGCACTTAGCACAGTACCTGGCACAAAAATTTATAAATTACAATTATAACCAGCCAACTATGTGTTCTAGGGAAAGGGTAAAAGAGAGGAGAGAAAAAGCACATAAGTTCTGTAGGCTGGAATAAGAATAAGCAAAAGGCCTCATGTCACAGGGAGGAAATATGAGGGGCTATAATAAAAATTTAAGAGATCCATATGGCAATTCGGTATATATATAGGCTTTAATGGTCTGGGAAGAGATGGCAGAGATATGGCCTAAGAGAGGCACCCTGCATTCCAGGTATAGAATGATGGAAGGGGCCAGGGATGGAGGCTGCAGAAACAGAAAAGAAGGGGTGATCTAAGAGACTGTGCTGGGAAGGCATCAGCAGGTGTTGGTGATCAGTTAGACTTGGAAGGTGAAGGAGGAGAGCTGGAAATAACTCCCAGATAGGAGTGTTAGTGAGCTAGAAGGACACTGATGGCAATAACAGAAATGAAGAAGTGATAGACACTCTTCTATTACCTTCAAAGTGAAACATCCAACTACAGGGTTACTGAAGGAGTGCTTCTAAATTTGTAGTTCTGGGTAATCAAGATTAGGGACATGGAAAAGGGGCTAAGACATCAATTAAGATCCTAAGACAAGAATAGATTCTCTTTGAGATGTTGATATTATCAGTGGATAAAAACAATGGCTACAAGGAGGGAAGAAAAGAAAAAACAATCTATGCTTGTAATCATACGACAGTCTTGTTTGAGAAATAAAAGGAATCAATTATCACAGAAAGTTTCTATAGCCAGCTAAAAGAAAAAGAAGTAGCTGTCTGCACGAATTTGGTTTGGAGTTAGAATGTCGGTAAGCATATTCATTGTACTGCTGAATAGTACTGTAGCCTGGCAATCATAAAATGAAAAAACAAACAAACAAACAAACAAAAAAAAACAGCAAGAGAGTAATTCTATTAAAATAGTTGTACTGAGGTGACTTCACAGTTACACGTTTTGGTAATTCTGCAATAAATTTGCCCTAATGTGGTGTCATGCCAATATTTGCATTCCCAACTGCTGTCATCATAAGCCTTTTAGAGGCATCTGACGGTCCGTTTATCTTGCAAATAGTTGCAAAACAAACAAACAGAAAGTAATGTTATATTTTAAGTTGCTTAAAAAAATACTTTCAATTAGAAGCCCCGTATGTATTTAAATCAAAACAACCCCAGCAATGTTTTCAAGATTGCTGTAAATGCAGTACATGGATAAGAATTTACAGTGTTCCATAACAAGGGAAATCGTGATACCAGATTGCATTTACTTTTATCTTACCCAAAGTAACATTATCTTCAGCAACCATAAAAAAAACAGCACTATCATATAAATCTATTTAAAGGAATTGGCACTGTTACAATAAAGGCATCCATACACTAGCTTATTCCTGAAAATCAGCCAAATGCCAGTGGCTAAGAAGTGAGACTTTTGATTTCTTCCTGAATTGCCACTAAGCATCCCCTTCATTCTTACACACATATTCCTCAAACTATGTCAAAAGCAGGAACAAATTTCCTAACCCAAACTGAAAAGTCCTTGGCTCTCCAAATGACTATAAATTGCATGGCTAAGTGCATATGGCCACAGGGCTGTCACAATTACTTCTCCTGACAATTCATCATAGCATACTAATTCTATAATATCATTACTGCGTCTCTTCTCACTGTACTGATCCAGCCAGCTAATTTAATCAACTAATAATAGATTCAGAAATGGATGCAAGGGGCCCTAGCACTTCAAATTATATTACTAGAGACGTACCACGGTGAAGAGGATACATTTCTCACCATTCAACATAACCTCCAGAAGTTAGGTTTTTCTAGTAAGATGGGCAAGATTCCTGGTAAAGGTTTCAATGGAAAAATTTCAATCACAGAATTTTTTTTCAAAATTAATACTTTTTTTTGCTTCAACAATGTCAACAGAAGGAAAAAATCTAACATTTTCTAAGTGCAGCCTTCGCTATGGATATTAATAAGACACAGGAAATTCAGAAGTTTTCATAAGAGTAGGAGAAATCAGAGTTCTATGATTAACTGCAAAGTAAGCCATTCAAGAATGGACAATTAATTTTATTAAATTTTAATCTTCTCTGCAAATGTCAATGATAATTAGAAAACATTATTCTTTAACATCACAGTCCATCTTGCATGTCATGAAGAGTAATAAGTTAATTTATTATGAAGGAAAAATAGCCTGAAAATATAATGCTAGAAAGTATACAAGAGGTAAAATAAATGCTACAAATATGCATATATCATTTATTTGAAGGTAAAGTTAAAGCTGTAGTCTTTTTTTTTTTTTTTTAAGAGTCGCGTATTTGAAAGAATGATCCAATTACCCTCCAGCACTGTTCCATGAAAAGGGACTTACCTATCTATCCTACAGTTGAAACTGCGATAGACAGAAACGTTTCTGTGGCAGACCTGTCAGTCAACTTTGCACCTAGATTTGCTTTGCAATTAACACTTGACTGAATGAATGCTGCTCTCTGAGTACTGGCAAAATTCTTTACCTGTAGAGACTTCTGAGGAAAGGGAACAAACCTGCAAAGGAGCTTTTCTCACCAAAGTCTTGAAGTTACCACCCACCTGATAGAAACTTACAATACAACAGGATCTATTTAGTAAAATATTAACTGATGTACCAAGGTGATAGTTTCCAAGTACATTATGAAAATTTGAATATTTGATTCTTCCACTGATTTTTTCCACCAACAGAAAGGATAACTCTTGCTCTTCTAGATGAAGCAATGTTCCCAGAAGCCCAAAGATGAGTGGTCTTTAACCAGCAGTGTGGATGCTGGAAATTTACCTCAGATGGGTTACATTTGATCAGTACCTCTTATTTCACATTTAAATCATCTGTTAATGTTTTAAAATCAGGAGACTTCGTAGAAAAATCTGTCTGTCTCACTTCTACCGAAAATCCCAAGACCTGGTATTTTCATAAACCCAGACACAACAATCAGATAGAGGAAGCTGAGAAGTGAGTGTACTCTCTCTAGCGAACCAGTGCCCCTAGTACTTCGGTAAATCATTCCATAAGACACCCTAAATCACTGGCCAAGTGTTAGCTTTTGGTTTTCACCTCCTGTCAGAACCAGTGTTATCCATTTTGCTATCGTCATTCCCTGAACACACCTGTAGCTATTAAAATTTTCTAATTTCCTTATTCCAATCAATTTTTTTAAAGATCCTTCTACGGTAAAGATTTTTTATAAAACATGTATTCACCATAAGATCATTGTTTCTTTTTTAAAAGATGCTTTTAGATTTTCTGAATATGGTAATTTTACAAGATCACTTCATGCACTTAGAGATATCAACCTTAAAATTCCATGTGGAATTGCCTATATCAGAAAATTTATGGTAAAATGTATTTCTGCAAAGAGTCAGTATCTACCCGGTATGAATCTTTCCTCTGTTAAAAGAGAAAATGAGAAAACTGTCATCGTGATAATGCTTCTGTATAGTTATTTTGAGAAACAAGTGTAAATTCAGTAAAATGTCCATCCAATGTGACCCTTTGCTAAATGTGATTCAAACCATGTTTGCCTAGCCTAAATGCAAGGCATCTCCGTGAGCACTGTAATATAACAAAACAAATAATTTTGCTTTCATCAATATACAACAGCTTTGTTCATTATTGAGAAACGTTAGGTGGTAAAGTATTGAGTGCTATGCATTTTATGCTTAAATCAATGTACTGTCTTGCAGTTATGCCACCTAATGTGTTTTTAAGTCATCCGCTACAGAGATCAATGTGATTCTTATTTGATATTCAGTGTTAAGTTCAGCCTCATAAATTTAGAATTGCGCTCTGTTATTTTGATGGTTATATATTAACCACGTACTGAAAGTTTTATGATTTTATACTCAGCCTGGCTGTAAATCATACCGGTTCTATACGTAAGGCATAGGGTCTGGTTTGATTTTTATTGCTCTGCTCAGAAGGAAACGGATGGATGGCTAGATATTTGAGGGAGGTAAACCTACAATGTGTTTGGATAAATACCTCAGGTATGTGAGCATTAAAGGCATGGTTCAGAAAATTCAAATTAGACATCTCACTGCAACCAGCCTTGTAGGCATGGATAATCATGCAATAGCAAGGTGTCACAAATTGGCAATCTTTTATATTAGTACCCTCACTGGCAGGGGCTTTGTCCTCATACAGGCTTATCCACGCTCACTCTGTGGTGAGTTAGTCTGACAAACACAGCTCCATGTAGGCTAAATACAGAGAATAAATTGAATACATTGTATTTCATTACTCAATTAGAGACCTGCATATTATTTCAGAGATGAAGAAAAATAAGAATACATACTAACATTACCTCCTCGGAAACGATGGACTAAGTTGTAACACTGTTACAGATTCAGACCCACATAGAACAACTTAGTAGAAAACAAATAGAACTGAATTAATACTGATCACCAGGGCCAATGAAATAAAAAACAGGGTAAAGGCTTTTGAAAACAATGCCAAAATAGTACAAAATTAGATACAATAACAATAATGTTTCTAGATAACTAGTATTCCTCAATTAAATGACAGATATAAGGCCAAGGTAGATTTCTAATCCTTCTTCCCATTGAAAAAGATTAACATTTGGCAGGGTCTCAAATACTCATGCTCTCTGAAGATTGCAATTCAGTCCCTTTGCTATATTTTTTATCATATATTGAAGTCACTTTTTTTTTTTTGCTTTCAATGACATATTTTCAGACTCTACACTCATTTCCTTAAGTTAAACATGTAACATCTTAAACTATGACTAAACTGACAGACATGACAAAACATTTCAAAGAAGTCATGCAAGGCTGGGCCAAAAGTTTCATCAATTTCGATTTAGCAGCCTTTAGCAGAAATGCAACAGCCACTGCTTTTTCAAACCATTGGGAAACGCAAATTGCCCAACCTTTCTATATTCCCTGGCATAGTTTTTTCTTGATTTCTGATTCAAGGGAGAACTATGCCTTAAAAAGCATTCCATAATTTCTTTCGTTTCAAAGATTGAGTAATAATCTTATCATGGTTTTAAAAAAAGTGCCTTTGCACACAAACCTAGGTGGTAACATGTCCTCCAGTAATCATGTTTCTCACTGAAAGGTATCTGTGAAGGTTTGAGGAAGGCCATCTTTCAAATATTTCAGAAAAATAAAAAGTATTTGCAAAGGTTGTATTTGGTTAACAAGATTGACATTAACCCAAGTTTCTTTCTCTTTTTCAGAGAGACTCACCGTTTTCGTCCAGGCTGGAGTGCAGTGGTGTGATCTCTGCTTACTGCAACCTTCATCTCCCGGGTTCAAGCAGTTCTCCTGCTTCAGCCGCCTCAGTAGCTTAGATTACAGGCACGTGCGCCAACACCCAGCTAATTATTGAGTTGTTATTAGCGACTGTGTTTCACCATATTGGCCAGGTTGGTCTTGAATTCCCGACCTTAGGCTATTTACTCACCTCAGCCTCGCAAAGTGCTGGGATTATAGGCACGAGCCACGAGCCACGAGCCACGAGCCACGAGCCAGCCTGCTAGCCTTAGTTTCTGGTTCAGGTGGTCTGGGGAGGGGCCTGATAATTTGCATATCTAACAAGTCTTTCTCTTTTCTCCTCAGACCGTAATGCTGCTACTGTCAGGACCCCATTTTCTGAACCACTACCACAAACACTTCCTAGCTGCTCCTGTTCCTCTTTCTTTCTGAGTCTGTTTTCAAAAACAAAATACGGTTCAAGTCTAAGAGTTTTGGAGATTCTAAAAGCCCACGGGAACCAGAGGGATCCTGGTGGTCTGCTAGAGCTACACAAAGTTTCAATAAGCTTCTAGGTGAACCCTTAAATCCCACTGTACTCAATTTGATAGCTAGAGATTTCTGTACCAATCCAGCACCCAGAAAACATGGCCTTGGTGAGCTCACTGATAATGTCTGTTATCAAAATACTTGCATTTAAGTAGTAAGCGTTTTTCTGACATTTACATTTCTTTTACATTTCTAACTTTCATCCTTTTCTGCACATAGTTTGATCAGCAGTAATTCAGTCAAAACAGATGTATTTTGACATGAATATGATATTGTAAGTTTGTAGATCTTGTAAATAAAACACTTAATGAGCAAAAGATGGCAAAGTTGACCCCTGATTGTTTCAGTTGCATTCTATACATTGTGATTATTCTTGCCAAATGGTTTGAGTTTTAATAGCATGATTTTGCAGACCAACAGAAAGAGTTATTAACGTTTCCTAAATTACTTCGTAACTTAAACTTCTTCAAATCTGGAATCCTTTAAGAGATATTTTAAGCTAAATCATTAAATTGCTCCTCATTCTCTCTCTCACACACACATACACACACACACACACATACACACTCACCTATACACACACATGATACAACTTGGGTAACAAATATCGTAGCCTTTGGAGACTGATAATTTAGACCAGCTTCTTGGTCTGTCTTCTGACAATGATATGTTATCTCTTTCAGTTAAAGACTCAGGCCAGACACCGTGGCTCATGCCTGTAATTCTAGCACTTTGGGAAGCTGAGGCAGGTGAATCACCTGACGTCAGGAATTTGAGACCAGACTGGCCAACATGGTGAAAACCCCATCTCTACTAAAAATACAAAAATTAACTAGTCATGGTGGCAGGTGACTGTAATCCCAGCTACTCAGGAGGCTGAGGCACAAGAATTGCTTGAACCTGGAAGGCAGAGGTTGCAGTGAGCTGAGATCGTGCCACCGCACTCTAGCCTGGGTGACAAAGAGTGAGACTTTGTTTCCAAAAAAGAAACAAAAGACTCAACATGCTTCAGAAAGGTTACGCTTTTGTTTGTTTTGCAATTAAAGTGCAAAGAAATATTTTTTCAAAGATTACGTGTTTATTGGGCAAAGAAATTTATAATTGATCTAATAATTTTAAATCTAATACCTCAAATTATGGGAAATAGCCACATTTATGTAAGTATAAAAACCCATGCAAAAGTCAAGTATGCTTTACTTATAAAATTTCATTTTGATTTTTTTTACATCACCACACTTTCCTATCCTCTCTCAGCCTCAGGGAGTTTATATAATTTGCCCAGCACTTCCCAGTTAAGCAAATGGTAGAATCAGATTTAGAACGTATCTCCATCTAATAACAAAGCCCATGGTCTTTTACTGCACAAAAATGTGTTCTTAAGTTGATCAAATATGTTCCTTTTTAAATAAAATTTATAAAGAGTTTTCTAGGGAATACAATATTTAAAACAAAGGTATATCTAATCAACCTCAGGTTTCAACTTTGGGGTTGTTTGGTTGTGGCTAGAGGTGAATAGGTGAGATCTCCATTAAGTTACACACATGATCAGCTGCTTATTTTGATAGAATATTCATTTCAATACTAAAGACAATGCACGAACACATATGTTAAAATATATAAAATTAAAAATTATATGAACTCTCTTCTTTAAAGAACCAGAAACATTGTATATTCCTTCTATGCCCATGGTCAGTCTCTACCTTAAATAATAAATAAGAATGACAGGGAAGTTGCATTTCTCTGAGGGATTCTTTGGAGTAATTTTAGACCTGCTTTATGCATACAAAGGAAGCTGTCAGTTTATTTGATCTGCAAATACACTGAACTTTAAGGGGAGAATCTTTGGTA